>NW_009799104.1:1908168-2025186 GCF_000213175.1 Neurospora tetrasperma FGSC 2508 | reverse complement strand
GGGGGGGGGTAATGCCATCGTTTTTGTTTTGAGTAAATGCGATAGCACAACCTGAAAAACGTTTAACTCTTTTCCTCCAGCGATAGCCACTCGCCCGTCATTTCTTGTCAGAAGGTCGAACCCTTACAATGCCCACTGTTGCCAACGGAACCAACAGTTTTGGCGCTATCACTTTTACGATTGCTACCGCCGACACCACCATCACTGCCTTGATCTTGGAAATCACACGTCTGCCTTTGTGAAATCTTGGTGGCCGACGTCGGATGTTGTCTGCCCGTGGTGACATGGTTGATCTCTGTGTTGCTTTCATCTTTGCACATCTCGTCGGGTTTTCTTGTGAGGAGAGTTCGGTGGTTACTAGACTACGAGGATGGGAGGTAAACTGATGAGTACCTATATTTACAAAGATATATGTAGCAACAATGATGCTTTCTTAATGAGCGATTGCTCGTCAGCCAAACTCTACGATGACAGTGGATCTGGTCCAAGTAAAAGCCCCAGGGAGCTGATCAAAGCATGACTAAAACGTCAGCCACTGACCCGGCATCTAAGTGCATCATATGAAAGACATAAGTCCTGTCTGACCCAACAGATTACTGCTACAACTGCGGCTCATTTGTTCTTTGACTCGGAGCGAAGTGTCGTAGCCGCTTCACGGGCAGCAGGCGGCACCAACACACGCCTCGAAATCAACAAGGGATACTGGCACAAAGAGCACCATGGGAATCTTGATCATGCACAAGGATGATACACTACCTATTCTGATGATTCATCCTAATCGGGCGTATCATCACAGACAAGGGCGGTTACACACTTCCAGGTTGCTGAAGCCCTTCTTATCCCCTTACGAATTTCAGGTGTATATAGATCACCTTCCTTCGACCTTGTATTCAGGGAACACAGCAAGTGAAAGGCATCTTTTTCCGTATAACCAACGAGAACCAGTCATTACCCAGGACTTCACCTCCGAGCTCTTTCACATCTTGAGCGAGAGAGCAAAAACTCCTTGTACTTGTATATCGAGAATATCAAGATCTATCTCACCGCTGTTAGCGACGTACATGTACCCAAGCAACAATGCCATTTACATTTCAAGAATTGCGCAGCGCGCTCTCTGCGTCATTTTGGAAGGCTAAAGCTGGCCAGAAAGACAACCTAACAACTGCCACGGAAGCTCAGAGGCCATCTGAGGAGCAAATCGAGCCGACCCAGACTGTCCGTCAGTCATCATCGGACTTGGATGCCGAACCGAGCCCATGGAGTTGTTTGGGGACCCATTATCCCTCAAAAGTCCAAACGACCAAGGATCGTTCGGAAGTTGCTAGAGAAGCGGCAGCGTCTATCGATAAAAGGCTTCCTGGACTCTTCAGACTGTTTTCTCACGGAAAGGAGAGACTCCCGCGGGAGGCCAGAGCAGCAAATGAGTCAATTGCCCCGATACCGATGATCGTCCAAGAAGAGTGGGCAAAAATGTGGGCAGACATGCACAAGCAAGCGCTGGTAGTTTCGGCAATTTTTGAGAAGCAAAATGAGGAATTGCGCAAGATAGGAAGAGCATACAAGGATGAAGTTAGGGAAGTAGGTGAAGAAATAGGTGAGAAAAAGGCATAAAGATGGTTGATGCTTGTCGTATCACGGACACAGATCAGATATCTCACTCGTGTTTGCTAGAAAGGAAGTTTTCCAGGAAGGAATGAGATTGTTCGCTTCAGTGACGGGCTTGAAGCGCAGAGAAAGAAGACTTGGGACAAGCGTGAATGGATCGATGGACGGGTCTATGTAGTATCTGGGTTCCATAGAAGACTGAGCCCAATGCGGGTCTTGTTGTTTTGAAGAAGTAACATACCTATCGTATGATCACGGCTAGGGTAGTAGTATGAATGTGAGGCAGAAAGCATTGTGATCCAAGGTTTGCCAAATGTGGAAAGTGTGGATGTCAAACGGCAAGTCTTCGAGGGCCGGGGGCCTGGCACCTGCAGGCCACACCGTACGAATTCGGCATAATGTAAACAATCGAACAGCACTCCGAACATCACATCCTTACATGACTTGTTGTTGAAAACTGTAAGTTACTGGAAACGGGAGGCATGATGGGCTCGGTTGGGACTCAGACAAGGGCGATACAAAAAGGGAAACAAGCACCAACATTGCTGTTGGGTCGACACTTTCACTTTAAAAACCGCTTCACGATAAGCAAATATTCAAGTGTCGATTTCGCAATGTTGCTGCCACAGTATAACCTGCCGGTCGAGGTACGTTGTTAAGTCCAATGCAACATGCAGGATCCAACTAAACAAACAGCGATATGCAGGATCCAACAAGCAGCAGCATCCTCCTTTGACATACCCCGCCGACAAACAATGGAACGAACAAAGCGCAGGTCTGCCAACCTTATCAGTTGGGAATCGTGAACGAGCCTCGACTTGTCGGCTAGCGAAGGAAACAAGGAGACAATTGATGGTATACATAGTGTATGGGTTCCCCGTCCACCGTCTCTTCCACACTTCTCAACACGCAACACGCCGCTGAGGATCTTGGACTTCAAGATACACATGTCCACAGAACGGTAGAAAGAAATACCCAAAATTGCCATAAACAAATCGATTCTTGCTGCGATCATATCTACGCTCCATTGCGATAGTCGATTATCCCCAAGATGTTCTCTCTCTTTTCCCACCTTCGGAAGCTCTTCAGGGCAAAGCCCTCAGCCAAAGAAGAAGTGACCGACGTAGTCTAGACCAAATCCATCGAGACGACCCAAACGGACGCTTCCTACTCAAAAGAGGTTGAGCATCATCAGCCCATGCCAGCACCAACATGGGCACTCCCTCTCTGCGGTCCTCTATTCAACAAATTTTCACCCAAAAACGGTACGCAAAACACGACGAGCCACAACAACCTCAAGTCCACATCAACTCTCTGCGCGCCCTGTGTCCCCGAGAAGGACGATTTCATTATCATCGACCCACCTACCACAGAAGATGCACCAGAGGCAGATTCATTACATGCTAAGGAGCCCCTGTGCGACTTTGAGATCCAGAACGAACCAGGAAGGAGAAAGTTCGTGATGTACTTGACGGAAGACATTGACGAGGCTATTAACGCCGAGGGAATGATGCTTATCGCGAGCCTTTTGGGGACTCTGAGGAACGGCGTGGTGGGGGATGCCCCCATCAATTATTCGACCCGGCGCTCGGCGAACTTGATCAAGATTAGAGCCGCGAGGTGGGCGGATGAAGTGGGTAAGGAAGCGGACAAGTTGCTCAAGAAGGAGGCTGTCAAGGTAGCGAGGATTCGGAGAAAAGCACAGGAGAACAAGGAGGTAAATGGTGAGGAGGCGGATAGTAACGATGTCAAATAGAAGGAAGGGGTTGTTCGAAAACGGTTTCTGAGAGAGGGTGCTCAAAGGTATTTGAAATGCTGGAGGTTGAGGATGGATGTTTTGCATGGAAGGTCAGGTTGTTTTGGGTATTGTATCTCCAGGAGGCAATTCCTATCTAGGTATGCGCGGAACAAATTCCGAGTAGGGCGTGGAAATCGGCGCAGTCATTATTTTAGTTTCTTATGCTATTCCCAGCTGCATACATGACAACTACAGCTTCTGGTCAGATTCACTTTCAGTTATGCTATGTTCATCCTTCTGTCGAGGATTGCTAGCGGACTTCTCCAGAACTCGCTCACAGATGCTGAGACAAGATCCTGCAAGTTGTCATCGGCCCTCGCGAGAGCGCTTTTCAGTGCCGTAGTTATCTTGTCTAGCTCTGCAAATATCTTGTTGTAAGCATCGAGCACCTTATCAATTTCCTTATCTTGGCATGCCTCGAGGACTTTCGCTTCTGCAGCGTCTCTTTTACGTTCGAGGTCTCAATCTCGCTCAGGCAAGCAGTTTGGTAGCTGGGTCGGCCGGCACTCTGAGCTGTGGGCTATGAGCCTTCAAGTAGTCTGTGCCAGTGATGCAAGTGCAGGAACACGATATGTATTGGTGGTCGGTTTGTGTGTGAAGTGTTGATTGTAGGCCAGGCGTACCGTATAAACTCGGTTCGTTGATTTTAAACTTCCTGGGATATCAGGCATACGCAGTAAGCATACTGCAACATTTATGCCCACCTGAAGTTGCATGCAAGATAGTAATTCAAATGCCCCCACACTCCAGCGCCCTTGAGAAAACAGGTAGAAAAGAAAGGGCAAAAGGAGAATCGAATTTACAGTGCTCCGGAGTAGCAACACAACTCCCCCACTTCTTTTGGTGGGCATAAAATGCACATATCCGGGCAGTATGCTTACAAATTATGCCTGATTTCCGTGGAAGTTAAAAATCAACGAACCGAGTTTATACGGTAGACTGAGATGAGAAGAGAGCTACCGAATTTATGTTCGCTTTCTGTATCATAGAGCATATTTTCTATGCATCATCAACCCAACCAAGTTACATCGTGTCATTGCGAGCCTTCACATGACCGACAAAGTGATTCCTTCTAGCAGTACCTATGATCATGGTCCAAGGAACCCATCTCTCGAATGGAGCAGTTGAATAAGGTATGAAACCAACCACTTCGTACCCACAGAAATCGCAACATCTTAGCAATAAGCAAGGTTTCCATTACTATCTCCGGAAACGTAACGTGATTTGACAAGTTGGGAGAATCCAATGGGTCAGTTCGGCACTTTCATCTATCGACAACAACACAGGCAAAGACCGCACCATTCCAGACGGCCACCACGATGAAGGACAATAATAATACCACAAAGAAGATGAAGGAGCATAATTCTTGAATCCTACTGTCTCAGCCATATTATTCTTTATTTTGGTGTACCATCTGTTCACGAGTGTCCCGGTTGTGTTCATGCTGACCATGCCAATGTGGAGCCCGCACACAACACAATTACGACTGGGAAAGAATCCTCAAAGTTCTTAATGTATCACTCCTGAATACTTCCTGCTACTTTTATTCTTTCTGTGTGTCTGCATACATTTCCTGGCTTCCCCTCTCGCCAACTCGAGCACTTTTTGATTCCTTCCTTCCGCTTGTGCACATCTTCACGGTTTTCTGATCCTTGCAACATGCAACTGGGCTTTCCCATACAAACTTCAACCCCTCATTCTGTAACTTTTCAAACCCTTCCAGCTTACATCTAAGAAGCCCTCGAAATCTCCGCCTCAAGCTCCTCCTTTGCCTTCGGAATATTAACAGTCCCGCCATACTCAACAGCATCCGCCAAGCGCTTCACTGCACGGTAGATCGACGATATGAGGCTGTCTCGAGAACTTTTGCCTGATGTCTTCCACAGTAGCGACTTGCCCATCCTGCCAGCCTTGGCGACCTCGGGGTCGGAGTCGCGGGCGTACTCGCGGATGTCACTCTCGTATTGCTTGGTGATTTCGGACATGGTGAAAGTCGTGTTCGAAAGTGTGAGAATGTAAGTGGGGTGGACTGTTCAGCTGAATTTCAACGGTGATTGCGCTTATTGTAGCCTGGCCTGAGTGCTGATGCTGCGTTGATGACGCTTTGAGTGTCGTACTGGCTATCGAGAGCCTTTATGTACAAGAAATTTGTTCGTGCTTTGCTCGTTCAAGCTCTTCGTAGCCCAACTTGCATCAAAACCGATGCATCACTCAAGTAACTGAAAACGTTAACTGTTTGTCGAACAGTCTTCAAGCAAACCGGTATTCCATTGGGACGAGCGACATCTGGCAAAGCATCCAACGGTATCACATCATGAGATGCTTTTACTCGAAAAGTCAAACGTACCCCTTGAACAGCGAAAAATCGTGGCATCGTGAAGATCTCGAAAGCCACATTAATTACGAAATCCCAGCGAAATTGGTCTGTGTAACATACAGAACATCGATGTAAGTCTACCTCCTATGCACTCGAGGTGCGTCAATAGTCCATGGCTGAACTGCATGAGCATGATTGAGGCTGGTTCGACCGCTCTTCGGTCGTGGCAAAATGTTATTCCGTTGTTTGACCGGGCGTTTTCTCATCAGATCGGCAGGTTATGCCGCAACGACTCGCCCAACGGCCCGCCAGTTCCCTTCAGCACCAACGAGATGACAATGCCGTTCATTCAACAGCGAACAACGAAATCTACTCATGATTATCTCTAACGCCGTACGTCCGTCTCAGATCCGTTTAGAAGTTATGGACGATTCTCATAACACTGAGTTAGAAGTTCCCAGAACGGAAACTGACGAGAATATTTTGAGTGATCATTGTGACAAAACATTGGGATAATTAAATCACACCAAGAGACGAATATTATACACGTTTTGGGATCTCATTCTCGACCAATCCATTTCTCTACCTAGGGCTGGAAAGGATAGACGTCAAGCACTTGATCTGGATACGTACTGAGAGAGGGAGCGGTTGTTCTACGACATGTTTCACGACTGAAACAAGATGAATTGTACCAATGACGTTCTTAGAATGATTGAATGGGGATATAAAAGGAGACCTTATTCAAAAGCTGATGGATATCGAAGAGGAACGTTGGTCGGGTAGGGGACCAAGATCACGTTCGGGTGCAGAAGTGATAAAGATCAGTTTGCTAGCTAGGGAACCCCCCCAGCAGTGTTGCCCATATCTGGAGTTTGCTGTTACACATGAAATTGACGGATTTAGTGCCTATGTAGGTAGCTTCGGCAACAAGAAAAGGAGCAAAGTGGAGAGCAGAGACGTGTTCACGAGCACACTCGAAATCAGGGCCGGATCCATGAGGATACAAACATCGGGGAGAGACAAAGGCTTTCTTGTTCCCAAGTCTCAACCAAAGCAAAGAAGTACGAGTACCAACATATCGAAACAAGCTCCTTTGTTCCCGCCACAGGAACAATCCTTCTTCAACACTCAAGTACGCAACGCAGTCCACTCAGCTGTTACTCGAACATCCACGATCGTCAATTTCTCGCGCAAACACTTTGCAAGCAAAGCAGTCATGATCCATCGAAGACTTAGCAGTTTACTGCTATCCACCTTTCTTCTCTCACTCTTTCCACAAGTAGCAACCGCCCAACAGATCGGCACCGGCATACCCGAAGTCCATCCCCGTTTCCGCACCCAGAGATGCACCAAATCAGACGGCTGCAAAACGCAACAGACGTATCTCGTCTCCGACGCCCGGCACCGACCCTTCCACAACACCGAAGGCGAAATCGTCGAATGCTCCGCCGCCAACAAGGTGCTCTGTCCCGACGAGGCCACCTGCGCCAAAAACTGCATTCTTGAGGGCGTAGAGTACGGCAGCTTAGGCGTGCTTGCGAGTGACACGGCCGTGACGCTACGCAACTATCTTTTCGACGGGAAGAAGCACAGGGCCATCAGTCCGCGCGTGTACCTACTTGCAGAGGATGGCGAGAACTACGAGCCGATCAAGCTGTTGAATCAGGAAATCAGCTTTCAGGTGGACGTGTCAAACATTGGTTGCGGTATGAACGGCGCGCTGTACCTGTCCGAGATGGATTTTGCCGGGGGGAGGAGTGAACTCAACCCGGCTGGGGCGAGGTATGGGACTGGGTACTGCGATGCGCAATGTCCCAAAAGCGACTTTGTGAATGGCGTGGTAAGCGAGAAGCATCCCATATTGTATCCAAACAATCCGTTTTCATCCCTTCTAACTCTCCATTTCTGCACCCCAGGTAAACCTTGATTCCTCCGGCGCTTGCTGCAACGAAATGGACATCTGGGAAGCCAACTCGAGCGCCACGACCATGACTTCGCATCCTTGCAAGCAAACGGGCCCTTTCCTTTGCAACGGTGATCAGTGCGACGAGTCAGAGAAGAGTGGAAGCGGTATGTGTGCCAGAAAAGGTTGCGGAATCAATCCGTTCAGGCTTGGGGCCCCAGAGTTCTACGGCAAGGGCCAGAAACACAAGGTTGACACCACCCGGCCGTTTACAGTCGTCACCCGCTTCTTCACAGATGACAACTCGACGACTGGCGCCCTCACCGAGATTAGGAGGGTCTACATTCAGGATGGAAAAACGATTCCAGCCACCTACAACTCGAATATTAAGGCTCTCAACCATGCCAACATTCCGCCCAGCGGTGGCAAGTTTGAAGGCGCGTTGACGGAAGGGTACTGCAGTGCTCGGGACTTCGACGACCATGCGCGGTTGGGTGGATTGAAGACAATCGGCCAGGCACTGGGCCGTGGTATGGTCATGGTATTGAGTATCTGGAACTCCGAAAGAGACTCAATGGCGTGGCTGGACGCCGGAAAAAACGGGCCATGCCAGGACGGTGAAGGGAAGCCGGACAGGATTGCTAAGAAGACGCCGGACGTCACAGTAACTTTTTCTAACATCAGGTGGGGCGATATTGGTTCGAATGCATAAAGGGATATTTTATCTGCAGGTGGGCAGGAAAAAAATGAGGGGATAACCAGCGGTGCGGTCCATTGATAATATGTCACCCTTCGATGGTGTTGTGATATTGAATGGCTCTTCCTATTCCAAGTACCGACCTGGAGTAACCAGCTACGATTAGCAAAGTAAACCTTGAATGCTAGTAACTGAACTCGTGCTCGTGGAGAGCGGTGTGTCTCCAACCTTCTCGTATATCTGGCCTTTTCATCCTTACTCTACCCATTCACTTGGGCACAGCCTTTCCATCCGAGGCATTGAGTTTTTCCTCCTGCAAGCCTCAAAGAAGTCTGCAGAAGCTGGTATCTTCACGTGCGGTATAAAATCCCTCCTCACAAGTAAGGTACCTCCTTGCTTTTTCCTCCTAACCACCAACAAAACCGTCCCCCAACTTTTTGTCAGCACAAGAACTCCTATTTTGACAGGCTCAGGACCACATATTCCAGTCCATATCCATCAAGAATAGCACAAAACACCGACTCTATCGACCCTAGCTTAAATAGCAACGGCACTGCTTCATATTGAGCGAGTCCCGAAGTGACGGCCACCAGCAGGGCGCTGCCCGGTCAGCAATCTCCGCACTCACCACCAGTCAACCACCCTTGGTCCTAGCTCGATTCACAACGTCGCCGAGCCGAAACCCTGACAAGAACCTCAACCACAACCCTGATCACAACATTGCTCACCCGTTACCAGGCCTCGGCCGCGGCTCTGACCATAGCCTCAACCTTCTTCTAGCAAAACCGGCTCTGTACAAGGCTGTTCGAGGGTGACATTGCTACACAGAAGCCTTTTTCTGCATCGAGATTCCACCAAACTCCCACGTATCAATATCTCGTCAAATATTCACCATGTCAGCCCCCGTGTCGGTTGTTTGCCGCAAGCGATTCTCCTTAGGCAATGAGGACGCTTCTTCCGACGATAGCTCGAAAAAACGTGCAAGGTCGAGCTCCCGCACTCGGGAAGCCAACCAGAACCAGTTCAACGATGTGGATCCGTTCAAGATGAACAATATCAAGCAGCTTATCAACGACGTTGCCGAGAAGATCGAGAAAAGCCGTCATGCCAGTAGCAGCCATACCTCCGAGGCTGCCATGAGTTTTGGCTCCCCGTCCTCTCACACTTCCACCAAATCCACCACCTCCGGCCAGGTCGACTTTGGCTTCGGCGTCGACACCAGTGGCGATGCCTTCACTTTCAATCAAAGGCCCGTCTACAAAGAGTTGGCCGAGTTGCTCACCACTTCGCCGAGAGCTCGTAGCGCTTCTCCGTCTCCAGAACCCCTTCAGAAGAAACGTAGTAGAACCCAGAAGCGCGCCGATGCCTTGCGCCGGCAAAAAGCCAGACAGCAGGCTGAGAAGCAAGCCAGCCAGGCCGAGGCAATCAACCAGGCCGAGGCAGTCAACCAGGCCGTGGCAGCCCCAGCAGCCGAGAAACGCAGCAGGACCCAGAAGCGAGCCAATACTAAGCGCCGACAGAAGATTAGAGAGCAAGGTGAGAGGCAGGCCAAGCAAGCCGAGGCAGCCAAAGAAGCCGAAAAGCTCAGACAGGCCAAGAAGCTCCAGAAAAAGCTCAACGCCATCCAGAACAACAGCATTCCGCCGGCGCCGCCGTCGTCACCGATGTTGATGCAGTTGGACGCACAGATGGACGAGGATGTTGAAGCCTGGAGTGTCCGCCTCCAGAATGAGCTTATCGAGGCCAAGACTGAAATGTTGTCGATGAAAAGGACCAATGACTTCCTCATGGCCCAGGTCCAACATTTGCAGGCGAAGGCGGACAGTCTCACGGAAGCCAATCAGGCTGCACTGAGGGAGATGCAGGCTGTTCGTACTGCTGCCGCACGATTCCTTGACACCGATCCGGAAGTCACCGTTGAAGACATGGAGCGTCGAATTTTGAACGGCATCACGGCCGAGGTGCCATCGTTGCCGCTCTGAAAGGGATGGGAGATCGCCGATGAACCTTTTTAACCGATCCGCAGAGCTATAATATTTCTGACCTGGATCTAGATGGCCTTTCACGTAGAACAAACGCAGCAATGGTATCGAATTTTCCGTGGAGTCTGGCAGCAAAGGATTGATTTCGACTCCCACGGTTTCTAAAGCGATGGCATGGGGATGACAGATAGGCGTTGGTGTGCACCGGGCATGGTTTTTGGCGTCAATCTGCATATGAATTGTGGTTCCTCTTCTACTTCATCATCTCTTTCTTCTCTTCTCCTTTTCTTCCTATGACCGATAGCTGGCGCTGGATGCGAACTTGTTCTCGCTCCTTTTGGTGGTGGGGAAATCGACATTATTTGGGGGTCTACTGTCTGCCAAATATTATCTGCGCCAGGAGAACGAATCGTCAGCTCTCTGTTATCACTGCGGCGGAACTGAGCGTACTGGGCCTCATTGTGGCATGGACTAGATAGGCGCAAGTACAGGATTGAGCTTTTCGCTGCATGTTCGTCCGGGGCGGGCAGTTGGGAATCCGAAATACGGGGAAAGGAAAATGGGAGATACACATACAGGAACAGAGGTTAGTTGCTTTACTTCCACCGTTCTGATGATTCAGTAGTCGTTGGATACTGGGGCGTGATTCCATATTCCATGAGCTTGTAAGTTGTGATTTCGAAGGCCAGGCTGGATGCTCAATCTGAACCAAGAGATCGCAAACAAATATAACGCTTCAGAACTGTGATTGACTACTGCCATACTTGGGTGCCTTTACCTTGACTGTTGAAAGACTCTTGTAACTGTGTGGTGGCGATATCTGATCTTGAGGGGCAGATGCCTTGTTTACAGGACGTTACAGTTACTTGTGATAACTCCCATCTGCACCTTCCGCCCCTTGCTGTTGCAAAAAGTCGGGGTTTCCTCCTGAACAAGCATTGGAAGAAGGGGCCGGCGCAGCTTCGTGCTGATAGGTACTTGGGAGAAGGAAGGAGGAGCGGAGAAAGTCGGAGACGACGAAATACAGGGCACGGGCACCGGCCGTAGTGGACATGCGATGCTGGAAAAGTGGAAACCTGGATGCAGTCTACAAGAAATGGGGATGGTGAGAAAGTTTGGTTAGACACTCGTTTACAGAACCGCAGGTCTCTCAATGAGCCCCTTGAGAATCACTTGTATTGTTCTAAGACCTAGATGTATCTACTACTTAGCCCTCCTCGCTAAGTAACACTTGATGTGCTTTCTTAAAATGTGACAATCTTGAGCATCATGACAACGGTGCGAATTTCTTGTGCCCCGCTTTTCACAGGATTCGAGATGGCCAAGGCGTGGTGGCCGCGTGGGAAGGTGCAGTGCGCAGCGGGACGGAAGTTGACAGATGATGTGCTCAAGGGAGCCTCAATTCTACACAAAGTCTTACTACTCCTGGCTCCTTATGCTGTCCTACATGTGGCACTCTCAGATCCTAAAATCTTGACACAATTTGTTGCGAGTAGTGAACCCCCTCAATATTATCAAAGAAGAACATCGGCCTGCAAGATCTCGTTTGGGGTGATGTGCGACAAATGCGGAAGTTTGTTTGTCGTGGCACACATCGCCCCTGAATTGTGGATCACCGCTGCTCTGAGGACCCCGCATCTCCCCCAAACTCCCCGCCGGTCAACGCTTTCCGGGTCCTGATTTGCCTGAGGAAATGACACACTGAAGACCTAGTGCACTCAACTCCGATGTGTGCTTCAAAGTCGCGCACAATCCTTCATTAATCAAATCGCACGCGCTGTCTAAGGGTGGGAATGCCCTTATGTCATCTGAAGCCACGATCACTCACTTCTCTCTCTACGTTGGCGCCCTTCACGAATCCTTGAGGAGTCGTGTACTGCCTTGGAATCCAGTCTGTCGACCTGTGGAAGCTCATGACGCGCAGCCAGCTTCACAGATGACTCTACGCATGGTCCATGAAGATATATCTTCCCCATTCTCGACACTCTCCCCTTGAAGGCGGCGTTTTGGACCAAGAGGCCTTCAATTTGAGTTCTTCTTTTTTCCATTTAATTGCTCAAATGCATCAGGTTGGCTATCCGGTTCATTCACTCTCCGAATTTCTCGGCGCTATTTGCGACGGTATCATCACCACAACACAATGTGCGCCAAGGTCGGGGAAATGATGCCACCGTAAGAGGTGACGAGGGTCTATTCCACAACGAAAATGGACGTCATATCGTGGGGAGCGAGGTCTACCACTACAGTGGCTCAGTGGCGCCCTCTATCATCGTATGGAGTTTCCGCTTCGAGCGAAGGGGTAGTCGCTGTGGACGGCATCCGCAATGATCGCATCAAGATGTCGAGGTGTCGTGGCGCCATATCGCGCGAACCTCGGTTTATGTTGATCTTTTGGAATTTTAGGCGGGGCAAGTCGCCGCGGCAGCTGCGGTCGCTTTTGTTGGACGGGGAAGTAGGCGACGCGTCGGCAGCAACACAGGCTATCGGTTACCAAGACACCCACGTCGTCTCGACATTCCGTTACACGGCTGACACAGAGACTGTAAGCTTCAGGCTTCGAATGGATGCTGTGGACGTAATGTTCGACGAACCGGGCGAGTGGACAGTTTACATATGGAGGACCGTCAGCTGGGAGAAGATTGGTGATGGACTTCCAATCACAACCACATTGGAGACGGGAAAGACGGGAGTTGGGCTAGCACCGCGAGTGTCGGCCAGCAGTGACTGCGCTCAACATGGCACTGCGCCAGATGAGGGCAACCAAGACGGAGCTGGGCCATTTTACTTGGCTGGCCACTGCAGGGCAGGACTGACTTTTTGATGATGACCTCCTTTTTCTTGTTCATTTAAAGATTAAGTTGTACATGTTGCACAACCGAGCGCACAGCGGTAGCTTGGTAGCCTGAGCTGTTGCCTGTTCCAGAAAGTCTCAATTGCCTCGTCGGCTGCCGACGCTTTGCTGCGGGCGTGGCAACAGAGAGGGAGGGAAGGCGCTGTGTCGCAACCTCCACCATTTAGCCTCTTCATTGGGTGGTTTCCGCTCGGTTTGCCCAAGGCAGAGATACCGTTCACAATACCTTACTGTGAAAGGCAACGTACGAACTAAAAGTCACGATGTACTGACTGCAATGTTCGTGTTACACCCGACTCAAACTCGCACAACGGATGCTTCCCCGTCCTTCTGGTGTATGCTGTGCTCTGAGCTCTGATTCAGAGTTAAGCTGCACTTCATGCTCATGACGACAGGCCTGCCATCAACATTGTTGTGGCGGGTAAGTACCGCTCATGCCCGGGGTGCCCTTATCGGCCTTGAGGTTGCTCTCACCATGAACTTGGCGGGTAACTTTCATAGACCTGGGTGAAGCGGGCTACTCCCATCCGATACCCTACCATCTTGTTCTCACTGTTTCACACGCAACTCCATCTACACATGGGCGCCTTCCGTTGGGGACCTGTATGGTGGAACTCTCAATATCGGGCCACGGCAATTAGAAGCCTGCACACGGCCAGCACGACCCGAGCTAACATGATCCCACGCGCTGGCAACCCACGCTTGTGGTTGCAGCTTGCTTGTGACACCCATCTTCAGAGAAGTTGTTCCTGCAAGTGCTTGGACTTTGCGCTGCAAGCAACAAACCGCTTTCGAGCGGCAGAAACTGAAAGTACCGTGAACCTGCTACGTCTGGGTACATTAAGCCTCACTGTCCCTCAGCTTTCATGGAGCTTTCTTGCTTTCGCACGACTGTATCTGACGTACTTATCGGCCAAGATGGCCTACCTACCACCTCCCGTCTAGACTACCTAAACTAGTCCTCAAGCTGCCTCGTCAGATCCCTCATCCCGCTTGCTGTCGATTGTGACCGTTGTAGGGTTGAACGGGCTGTTTGTATCCCCCTGCACAGGCTTTTCCGTCCTTCTGGCCGGAATCCACCTTGGGTCTGTATGCAGTCAAGATACAAAGTGCGCATTTCGTCATCCCATCAGGAAAGCGGCCAGCTAGCCCGAGCTCCCACCGCTACACTTTCGAATGAAACGCTTGAAGGACTGGCGCGTGACAGATTAGTTTCTAATGAGGCTCAATATCAGAGATGATAGGGGGATTTTGACTGATCCCGTCCCTGGTATTGAAGTTGTGGGGTAAAGGAAGGCACTTCCACTTTGCAGTTTCGCACTTGGGACGACAGGTAAAGTTTCTGATATCGTACCTTCCATTTTCCCTCTTAAAGCCCACACCTTGAACAAAACCCTTCTCCCCCTCCTCCTCTCCTCCTCTGTCCTTCTCTTTCACATCTTCCTTTCTTCACCAGCACCATAGAGACCTCACAGCTTTCTTCGCCATTTTGACTAGGTTGCGAGACTCGACTTCTCTTCTTTTTTGAGCTGACTTGACTCTTCAAGTTGTTCGTTCGTTTTTTTCTCTCTCGACGGTCCTTTTTCTCTCTCGACGGTCACCATGACCATCTCTACCGACGCTCCTTACGGACCCTGTGGGGTATCCAACGGTGTTCTGACGACGACCAAGATGCGCGTCTTTTTGGTTCAGACTGCGCAAGGTCTCACTCCCTCCTCAGGAGGTTACAAGGCCAACGTCAATCTCCTTCGCCAGTTGCGCCTGTTTGGCCATGATGCCGCTCAGATCTGCTACGGATTTGAAGACGAGGTCGAAAAGTACGCCGAGCTGGCCAGAGCCAAAGGTGTCGAACCTAACGTGACCCACCATTCGGGTCTGCCAGTCATCGACTCCAAGGGAAACCAACACGAACTTGATGTCAAGACATTCATGGATGAGCATGGCATTCACAATATCGTCATTTCTCGCGTCCCTTTCAATGAAGCTTACCCCACTAGGGAATTCTGGCAGGACACCCAAGATTACCTTGAGGTACCTTTTTCCAGTCCTCCAAACCTCAAGATCGAGGGCTAACATTCGTTTTCTAGGACCGCTCCATTACTCAGCGCATGCAGACCTTGATCGACATCTTCTCCAAACATATCACTGCGTACCGTCCTACTCATGTCGTCTTCAACGATCCCGTCACGATGAAAGTCACGGCTGACCACGCCCTGAGGCCCACGTTCAAGAGAATCAATGTCATCCACACTGCTGAGCAGCTGCCTTTCGGCCCGTACTGCAACGGCATTTTGGGCCATTGCTCGTCCCCTAAGGTCGAGGACCAACTGCTTAGAGAGCTTGAAGGAATTTGGGTGGTCTCGAAGGCCATCGGAGACTACGCTTGGCAGCACGGAAGACTCAAGACGACGTTCCTTGTTCACAGCCCCCTCACCTACCTCGATGCTCGCACTGGAGGCATGCCCGTTCAGCGGTACAACATCGACAAGTTCGAGGTCGGCATGGTTAATCCCTGCCCTCACAAAGGCCTTTCCATCCTTGTTGAGCTCGCCAAAAGACTGCCGCAGATTCAGTTTGTCACTTGGAGCAGCTGGGGCTCTCGAAGCAAGCACCTTGATCAACTTAAGGAACTCCCCAACATGAAGTAAGTCCATATTCCCTTGTCCTCGAGTACAACCCAACGCTTACTTTCCACTTCGAATCAAGGGTCATGCCCACCACCAGCAACACGGATGAGATTTGGGACCGCATCAAGGTCTTGCTTGCACCTTCTGTCTGGCTCGAGGCGTGGGGAGTTGTCGTGACTGAGGCCCAGCTTCGCGGCATCCCCGTCATCGCTTCCAATGCCGGCGGTCTCAAGGAAGCCAAGATTGACTTGCCTTACTGTCTCCCTGTTAACGTTGTCACTGGCGCCAAGCACGAAAATGGTGACTATATCGTCCCGGAGCAGAACATCGACCTTTGGGAGGAGGCCGTTCTTCGGCTGATGACGTGCCAGCAGAACTATGACAGGGTTGCGCGAGCAACTGCCCAAGGCTCTGTCAAGTGGCTTAACAGTCTCGACCCCCGTGCCCACGAGAAGTGGTTCCTTGGGATGATGACTGCTTGAGCTAAGCATATTTCCTCCGAGCATCACTGCATATCACACCATGTTTGGCGTTATTCTCTGGATTTTTGCTTTTATTGGTGGGAAACGGCATCTTTGTTTACCATCACCGGATTGATAGCGTATGCCAGATCGGACATCTACGGAGCAATACCAATACAAGTCATTCTTACTATCTCTTCATGTTCCTGACGGTTGTAAACTCACGTTCTTGGCACTTATTACCTCTTTCTCACAGGTTATGACTCGGACTGGCAGTTGGAATACGCTTCCTTGACACAAGAGCCTTGGAAACATGAGGCTGGGTAGTGTAGATGTCCAAACCCTGCATGGTGTGGTGGTTCTGGCTCCAATGTATACTAGACAGTTACTTCGAGCGACTATATCAGCAAGGCCTGATATCCGTTTCTTTGCGCTTTGGCAATTTTCCGCTGAGTTTCCAAGTGAAAACCAGTGCTTTCTTATGTGTAGGTGTTTCATTATGCCTGATTGACCGGACAGGTACATTATCCCGAATATCGAGGCATTTCCGTGGGGGCAGTCTCACAGCTGCCTCGAAGCCAAGGCTGTTCCCTCAGTACGATCTGTTCTTCCCACTACCATGGCAATCCATCCATACGCGGCCGCTTAAGATCGCGGGATCTTGCCAGCCGTTGTGTTCCTTCCATACTTTGGTCGAATCTTCCATGTTGTGTTCCAGAGATGACGAGTAAAATGACAAGTACGCGGCGGACGCAAGCAACCTGACGCGTGTGCTACTGCACTTTTAGTATGTCAGATCTGGAAAAGTGTGCTCCTGCTCTAGAAGCATATGTCGCCGGTCCAGTCATGCCGTCCCATGGGAACGTCATTTCACTACATGAGGAAGGCGCAACCAAAGGTAGCAGGAACAAGAGCGAACTGGAAGCAGCGGGTGTGTTTGGATCCAGGGCTCTCGTTTACCACGGCCACCAATTGTGATGATCTTTCTATCGAGATTGCAACTCCAAGAGGTAACCCATTTCCAGTCTTCGTCCAGCGTTCTTCCACATGCTTCAGTATGGGACAACCTTTTTCCAAATTCTCTGTCCAGAAGAGTGGAGGACAAACGGCTCCATGGGCAACTGGAACAAGAACAACTTCTCTCTGACAAGCTCAGCATCTAGACAAACCAATGGGGAGAGGATGGAAGTTGACCAAACGGCAGTTGCTCAATAAAAGTACCTGTAGGTTCATTGATCCATTCATTCCAGCTTCCGTCCTATCATTCCATGTGCCGTTTATACCCGTTACCCCTATTTCATCATAATATCGTGCATTACCCAAACGGTAGAATCTAGTGTTCGCCGTCGTCGCTTTCATGTTTCCTTCACTGCTCCTCCTCCTCATTCTTACGGTGATGGTGTTTGTTTTTGAAATGGGTCGCTCCAGCAATTCCTTGCTTGAGCTTCTGCTCCTTCTTCCTCAACTCCGCCGCATCCTCCTCCGCCAACTCCTTGTCAATGAGAGCGCCCTTGCAGGGCTTGTTACCATGGAGTTCTGCCTGTTGGAGCACGACATGATGTCAGTCAGTCATCCCGTTCTTTCTGAGACTTGAAAATTGGACTGAAGATTTCTTGTGAATAAACAGAAGAAAGGAAAAAAAAAAAAAAAAAAAAAAAAAAAAAGGAAAAGAAATGAAGTCTCAGAATGAGTGCGTGGGTAATCAAACTCACAGCACGTGTGGGATCCTTCTTGATTGCCTCTTCCCTCAACTTTTGAGTCTCCTCCATGAGATGTTCGTTGAGCGCGGCGACTTGTTCCCCTGTCATAGTGTCATGGAAGTCAGTATGGCATTACACAAGGTACAGCACACGTCTTTTTGTTTGGTAAGTGCTGAGAGAGAGGGACAGAGAGACATACGAGGGCGGTAGGCCTTTATGTTCTTTCCGCTGTGCCGAACGAGGTTATCGACCTCGTCAGTAGGAACGTGACGCTGATCGCCATCCTCATAGATGTTGGGGAAGCCAACTTTGGAGTGTCCGGCGTAAGACATGATGATGGTGATAGATGGATGGAAGAGTTAGGAGGGGGTGTGATGTGTCTGTGCGTTTGTCCTTGATATGTAAGTGGTCTGGACTTGTCGGTCAGCGGCGGTTGTTTCTATGTTTCGGTGGTCGTGGCTCGAGATTGTTTCGTCAGAAGTCTGGTTCTAGACTTACTCTGGGGAATGTTGTTTGGGAGAGTGTGCTTTGTTCAATCTCTTCTTTCTATTGCAGCTTTCTTTCGTTGGGGTTATCACTTATATCACTGTCGAGGAGTCGAGGGGATGGGTTCCACTCTAAACGTCATTCACTCGGACGCGAATCACCGGAGCATTGGGACGGACCATCGTTGAACGACCCTGCAATGACAGCGCAAAGCGTCATAAGTACCCAACAGATACCCTGTCGGATGTACCTTTCGGTCTCAATAAGTTCTCAAATAGTGAAATGGAAGCGGATGGTCGTCAGTCGATGTTGCTCCGATGATGAGCGTCACTGGATGGTGATGGGGAGGTGGGAAAGGGAACCAATGCCGAGAGATGATCCCTGTTGTGACGACAACTGTAAAAGTATCATTGCAGTCGACGACACTGTTATCGTCAGGTGCCAAACTTGAAGCTTGGATCAGCGTTTTTGCTTTGAGTTATATTACCAGCTATCAAAAGGAATCGGCTGAGATTATGTCTCAAACATCACGGCTAACAAATGCCTTCAATTATCCAATCGCTAGTAGACTGATTCTATACGACACCACATTTCGAACCGTTCCTCCAAGTCACACACTCGCAAAATAACTTCTCATCCGCAACTTACGTCAAAGCCGATGAGCGCTTCTTTCCTCCTTCTTCCCCATTCCCAGTCGACCAGCTAACCTCTCCAATCCTACCTTGATATCCTCATCTTCACTCATCTTCCCTTCTTTACCCTTACCGTCCTCCCCATCTCCATCCTCATTCAACTTACCCAACACCCCCACCAAATCTCCCAAATCACCATCATCACCCTTCTCCTTAAAGACCTTTCCTCCCACCCCATTCAGCACGTACTTCCCGGCCTTCTTGAGAAATACCCCTCTCAACTCCTCCACCACCTCAAGTACCCTCCTCAACTCTCTTCTCGTCTCTTTTTCTTCGGAAGTCATGTCTAGAACATGCCATCCTTCTTCCTTTTCTCCTCCTTCTTGTCCTTCTTCCTCTCCTTCTTGTCCTTCTTCTTCTTGTTCTTTGTGAAATCCAGAGTAGAAATCCGAGCGGCGCAAGTAAGCATCAAAAGACCGATTTACCTCTTCATCCAACAAAATATTGGCATCGCGGATGAAGCATCGGGTTGCAGAGTTGAGTCGGGTAAGGGAGGTGCGGAGGAGTTTGTGGGTTTCGGATTCATCAAAGGCGATTTCAAGTGAGGAACGATCGGGATTGGACACTCGGACGGTCAGTTTGAGGAAGCGAAAGTCGCGCTTGAGAGAGAGGGATGTTTGGAGGAGGGAGTGGGTGATGGAGGGGAGGGTTGGGCATGTGGTGGAAGGGCTGGAGGCAGCCGAGGAGGATGGCATTGTTGCGGAAGCGGTGGTGGTAGTAGTGATGTTTGGGTTGTAAGTTCAGCTGTGTGCGTCTCTTGGTCGAGGGGAGTAAGACTTGGAACTATGTGTTTGACTTGGTGGGCTTTTACTTGATGGCCTACGCACTAGAATCTCGCGGT
Organism: Neurospora tetrasperma FGSC 2508; assembly: GCF_000213175.1. Taxonomy (NCBI): domain Eukaryota; kingdom Fungi; phylum Ascomycota; class Sordariomycetes; order Sordariales; family Sordariaceae; genus Neurospora; species Neurospora tetrasperma. The sequence goes on along the minus strand of NW_009799104.1, from coordinate 2,005,226 downwards.
TTTTATGTATTTTGACAATCAATCTTGAATCCCAGAGAGAGTATCGAGCTGTTCATAGATTTTCAGGAGGGAGTGGAAGAACAAGCCCATTGTTCGGCTGAGTAGTGTGCTGCCCCGGTTTCAAATGCCTTTGTGAGCCTTGTCTGCCCTGCCCTGCGGCTGGATACCGCGGGTAACTTGTCCGTTGGTATCCATTGTGCTTTTCGTTGAGGCATTGGGTTTTAACAACAAAGAACGGGATTGCTCGATATGACGATGTTCGGACTTCGGAACTTGTGCCGCGAGACGGTAAGTACGAGAGCTTGTCCTTGTTCCCGGCTTATTGTTCTTGTCTGAGTGGGTAGGGTGAAAGTACTACGGATGCTTGAAGATGGTTAGCTGAACAGGAATGTTCAGCATAAATACCTTTCTACATCATCAGTATCTGTGTCGGTGATGTTGATCACCACGTCGACGATCGTAGCCACGAAACTTACCTTCAATGTGAATCAGAGCTCGGTCACAGGCCACACTGATCTCCAAGGGTTGTAAGAGGGTATCATTGACAAATTCAACATGAGAGGTTTCAGATATTCCTGAAGAATAACCCCTCCTACTTCTGACGCACATTCTTGGGTTTCCGCTTCTTGAACACCACAGCCGGAACCGCGTCCGCAGCCGCAGCCGCAACATCAGACTCGCCCGTAGCAAGCGGAGGGGCAACTTCATCAGCAATTCCTGACAAAGCCTCGCTGGGCTCACTCTTGATAGCCGGAATCTTGGAAATGGCGCTGTCCTCCTCCGCATCCGCATTCTCTTCCTTATTCACACCCCCTTGTACACCGTCCTCCTCCTTCTTAACGTTCACCTCCCCATCCTTTTCATTTCCGTCTTCCTTCTTGACATCCTGCTCCACCTCCGTCTTGATGGTTCCCTTCTCCTCCTTCCTAAGTGGAATCCCCCCACTCAACAACTCTTCCAACTCCTTATCCTCCTCCATCTTCGCCACCTTGCTTCCCACCCCCCACTTCTTCGGTCGTTTAAACAATCCCTTGATAGCCTCCTCCTGTTCCTTCTCCTCTTCCGTCCGTTCCCTCTCCCTCTTTACACCTACCGCTCTCCCCTCTGCTCCCACAGGAATCACACCTGCACCACCTGCACCGGCATTCTGACCCGCCGCTGCGCCATCTGCGTCGTCATTGACGACCCTAACATTAGTAACCTCCCAGTCTCCCGCCAACGCCATACTCCCCCTCAGTTCTGTCGGGATATTCACGCCCAACTCAGCCAACTGCTCCAATTGCCTTTGTCTTTCCGCATCGCTTAACCCGACAGCAGCAGCATTAGCACCCGTCGGTCCGACTCCTCCTGCTCCACCACCAGGTTTATGTCCTCCTTTTTGTCCAGCGCTACCACTCCCGCTCCCACTGGCCCTTGGTGTTGTTGAGCCAGAGCCAGAAACAACCCCATTCAACCGCTCGACTTCCCTTCTCGCTCGCTCTTTTTCTCGTTCTTGTTGGTCTGCGGACCGGTGTAGATCGCGCAGGGAGCGCTTGATGGCGCCCTGGTGCTTGGCGGTCGACTCATGATTTCTGCGCTCGAGAGGGGTGTCGCGGACGAAGACGGAGCAGTGTTTGCACCAGTATTTGGGCGTAGATTTCCAGTATTCTGCCATGATTGCTAGATGCCGCAAGTATGCCGCGGCTTGCTTGATAGTCGGTTCTGGAGACTAGAACGCAATGTTGGATGGGTGCTTGGAGTGATGGATCAACGTTCGAGGAAGGGGGCAGCTGCCACGGATAGCTTCTAGTCGTGAGCTTGTCGTAGATTGGATGGCGTCTTTTGTTGATTATTATGCGCCTCGTTGGAAGCTGCGATAGCGCCGTCAGCTTTGGAAAATGCCGGCGATTTTGTGATTGCGAAGAAGTCGAAGGGGAAGTGGAAGTTTACGCGACAGCGAGGGTTGCAGGGCGACCTCGAGCAGCCGTGACGTTTAGTCCACTGAAAACCGGGTGGGTCCTGCAACGCTAGGCTGCCTGCCGGTTGCACTTGAACGCTACCTACACAGTACTTTATGTCCCCCAATCGGTTCAGAGGGCTTCAAGGCCTAGCGTAGAGTACCTCGGTACCTATAGAAGTGGTCCCCATACAATAAACCGAACATGAACAGGATCAGAAACAATTTGGCAACATGTCGGCCACAGTCCATCAACAATTTCTCCATTCAGGAACTGCCGAGAAATCAACTTCAAAGGTATATTAAAAATGTTTGAATACACATTAAGATCATACCCAAGGTGGAACGTACTGATCGAGACGCGTTCAGTTACGACCATTTGGGCATGTCGATCAACGCCACCCAGTCGGGAAACCCATATGTATCACCAACTTCGTCACCAACTTCACTCAGCATCAAGAGGTGGAGAAGGAAAGGACAAGGTTGGCCCCAAAACCTGTTAAATGTGCTCGCTCTGGCGTGACTCCCTAATTATATACATCACCGACTTCTAATCATGCATTCATCCCCTCCTCCCCAACCCAATATCTCACTCTGCCAGGACATGTGCTCAGATGAACCGCATGCCACCGAAAACGCCCAGGGCAATGCCTATGTATCCGTTGATGCTAGATAGCCAGCGGCGGCCGGCATCGTTGGTGATCACGACGCTGGGCTTGGGCGGCACGACAACGACCCCGGGAGGAACCTCAGTATTCTGGGCTGGCGGGGACCCGGAAGCAGGAGTAGTCGTCAGAAAGATGTTGGGAACTGAATTAGGGGGCGTGAGCTGCGACTTGGGGTTTCCAGGTGTATTAGGGGCAGGAGGTGTCACTTGGATCTGACCATCGGCATACTCAGAAACGGGTACCAGGTCCGTCAGTGGCGTGGGGAATTCAAATTCGGAACAGAGGGTCGGATGTCCCTGAATCTGACCTGTATTGGCAACGTCAGTCCTAACACCTACAGAAGGTGGGAAGGGAGAGACAACGACATACCATCTCCGATCTCGCCAACAGAGCATAGCGGAACAGCTGCCGTAGTAACCACGGCCTTCCCCTCACCATCACTCTGTGGGATAACCACTGTCGTGGGTAGGACTGTGGTCCCGACAACGACGCCGTTGATCGCAGCGTCCTGATGGCTGTCACCACAAGGGATTACCAAGATCTCTGCGGGACTGCACTGCTCAGCCCACCAGCGGTCGTAAAGGTTTTGGAAGTCACCGGAGCGGCATTGATAGAAGACAGTGGACCCGCCCAACGCCAAAGAGCCGTTGTTGCACACCGAGAAGCCAGCCGTGTAGATTGCACCAGCCTGAGGGGGACCGTCAAACTGGAACTGGAAATTCGAGGCAATGTATCCGGTTCGACCATGGGCGTCGGTCAACACACCATCCACAAGCTGGGAAACGAGAGTGCCTTCGCCATGGCACTGGCGGACCTGCTGTTGTACGGTGGTTTCGTCAGCATCCATTTTGGTCACCCGAGTCTAGACACTCAGGCCATACCTCGCTTCTTTTGGTTGGGTTGCCGAGTTCCAAGATGTCCAGCTCGAACCTGTCGTTGAAATTCGGGCCACATCCCGTGGGGGCCTTGGCTTCGGGGGCGATCTTGGCCGTGACACCCTGAGCAGCGGCCGTGGCCACGCAGGCAAGAAGAGTGAGGATCTGATATTGCTTCATCTTGTCGTGATGGAGCAATTGCTGAGAGTTGTCTTCACTGGATGATGGTGGGGGGTATCCAGAAAACAGAAGGCGAAAATGGAAGCGGCTAAGGAGAGACCGTGGTAGTGGCAGCAGTCATGAAAGGGGGAGAATGCGGCGGACAGTGTCTGGCAAAAGCTATGTTGGGGATGAGAATATCATAAGCAAAAAGTAAAAAGGCTCCCGAAGCTGATCTTGTAGAAGATCTGGAGGGGGAACCGAGGGGACGGAAGGCCGGATTTAAGTGGAAAACTTGGAGAGCCGAATCGACGTGACTTGGTCTGGCTTCTTCAATTGTTTTCGTGTCTCCTGGGATTCGGATGTTGTTGCTTTTGTTCACCCATCTTGTGGTCGGACTGGGCAACCACGGATGTCCGTCATTCGGGTACCTGGGAAGCCGGTCTGCCAGGTATCACCCGTCAGACCTCCACCATTCTTTCCTGGGTCAATTCGACGAGTCCTTCCTGCATGGGCTCATTTCTTTGACCACACTGTTCGCGGACTACAGTAAGGCACTATGGTGGTGTTACTGGGAGGCACTCAGGACAAACAGGCGTCGATGAAATGGCACATGCAAGAATGAGCGACACCTCCAAAAGACTACGCTTGTGCTTTTCATTGAGAGACAGAGCTATGGAAAGAGTCATGCTGTTCTGGCGTCCTGTTGACCGAGCCTGGACACATCGACACTCAAGATTGTTTGTTGACTCGGCGGGTCGTGGAAGGATCTGGGCCAGGTCTGTGATCGGTACCTTCCTTGAACAACTCGAGACCCGTTAGACTCGGTGTTGTGATCACTGGGCATGCAACCACTGTTCGGTCCCAACCGCGTGAGTTGCATATGTCAAAGTGTCACTTGTTCGCGACTGGCTAAACAAACATGTCTCTACCAGTCGTGACTGCTTGATATCGTTTGGGAAAACGAACTTGTGAAGAGCGTCGCCAGGAACGAAGGAGCCAATTGAACCACAACAAAGACAAATTCAGCCGGTAATCATGACGATTGTCCACTGGAGTGTGGCCTCCCGCTCACATGACAGTCGTGACTACCCTTTGGGCAGCTCCCTCACAGAGTACGACATCTGTGGCCCCACCCTGAGAGCCTCAAGTTGGCAGTAGTACCTTCCAAACTATTGAGCAGCAGGGGCGACTCACGACACACAGTCCAGTCTTGCTACTTCATGCGGCCGTACCTGCCTTTTGCTCAACTAGAGGTATGAAAAAAAGCAAAGTGGCCGAGGCAAATACACAGAGCAGGCATCAATGGTCCAGATCGGAGTTTCACACCTGAAGGACGGCACTTGAAGTTGTGTATTGTTACACGCATCATATCGATCTCAGCTTCTGCTAGTCAACACACCCTGCAGCTGTCAACATTCAAAATTCAAAAGTGGTATCATTATCTCCTGGATCATGGTGGGAAACAGGCCCTCCATCTGGTGCTACACAGCATGCCCAACTTCTCCAAAAGGGTTTCAGGACTGAAGATGGATTCTTCTCGGTGTTACCTATCCCCAGCTAGGTATCATAGATATGCACCGGCCAACGGCACAAGACATTCCGCACGCATCAAAACCTGGACCCCTTACACATTCATTGCCGGATATCCAAAATAAACATCAACCAAGACAACGCGCCTCATGACTTGTATGGGCCAACTTCGCTCGCCATTCCTCAGCACGAGTCGACCATCGCACAATCACTACGTCTCATTGTGGGAATGAGGTAGGTTGTGAATATCCTTGCGAGTGAGTGGGCATCTCATGCGTGTTGGGGCTGTAAGACTGGGTAGTTTGTTGGTACTGGGCTGGGGTGTGATCTGGGGCTTCGGCATACTGCTGAGGAGGGTGGTGAGCCGGAGCATACTGAGCGGGAGCCTGCTGTCCCGGATATTGCTGTTCGGCATGTCCATATGTGTATGGCTGTGGGGATGGGGTCGGGATTGAGCCCGGTGCCGGAGACGTTGTAGGCGTTGGTTGATACTGCTCTACCGGCTGTTGTACGGGGACCTGCGGCTGGTATGCTTGCTGATTGGTGTACTGTGGGTATGATGGTGATGCAGGTCCTCCTTGTTGGACGCTAAGCATCGGCGTCTGTTGTGCGTTCATCTCCAGGGCCCCGTTGTGAGTAGTCTTGGGTCCTTTGTTGGCCTGGTAGTACAGACGGAACTTATGCGCGTTATAGGCAAAGGTTGCGACGAAGAGGAGCCTGGTCCAACCGCCAGTCAGCGACAATCAATCATGAGGAAATCCATTGCTGAGACTCACATTTGGATGGCACTCAGACCGGCGATACCAGACATCATGGCGAGACCAGCTTCGTTAGCGACGGCGCCCCGCTTCACAAGCTCACGCTTGCTCACGATGCAGTGATGGGCACTGATGCTGCTTCCGTCATCGTAACATCCCTCGACATTGACATCCACTGTGAACTTTGCTCGGTTCGCCGCATTTGCACCCATGGAGGCCAGCCAAAGGATGATCATGAAGAAATCCAAAGACAAAGTCGCCCAGATATTATACGCTTTTCGAGCACTCAGGACCTTTTCGCTGACCAGTGACCAGATGCAAATGATCCAGGTGAACAGCGACTTCACAATGTGTCAGTCGATGACATCAAGGCCGTCCACGAAGACGTGACTTACACAAACAAGACCAAACGCGACAGCGTCCATCAGATAACCATGAATGAGATAACCAGCCAACCCGGCAATCACAAGGCCGAAAAATATCTGGAAACCTCGCACAACGGCATGCCAAATCGGTGTTTCGGTGGTCCAGGGCTCCTCACTCCCCGGGGCGGCCTTGGGTGCTGACCAAGACTGCTTCCATTCTGCGGATGTCGCAACAGTCGGTTGTTTTGGTTCATATGATGCCATATTGAGTCGAGTCTCTGTAGTGCTGACTGAACAACTATGCTGTCAAAATCCTTGTGAGACTCGGAAAGGAAAAGGAGTCGTAGGTCAGAAGAAACGACTCGAGCCTGAGTATATACGCGGATGGCCTGACTTAAAAGAAAGCCAACATGTCAGGGGTCCGCCAGACACACTGCATTGAACTCGACCTAAAGTGGCACCGAGCTCGAGGGGTATCAAGTCCAAAGTGACTTGTTCTGCTGATCTCCTTCAGCCAGCTTGACTTTTGGTCGGTTCTCTTGCATGGGACGAGGCAGAATCTGTGGACTCTGTAGCCAAGAAAAGACACACGGCAAGCCATGAAGGCCCCTGTTTGCATATTCTCTGGTTATTAGGATCCAATGAGAAGTCAGGGCTTGGTAGATTATTGCTTCAGCCGCAAACCAGACAAGGAAGCATCCTGCCATTCATGCCGGTGGTTGTTGGTGATGAAACCCCAATATCGGGACCAGCATTCACTTACATATCTCGCAAGGACGTTAGATTTCGGAGCTTGCAAGCCCCAAACGAAACAAACCCCCTTCAACAATGGTCTAGCCCTTGTGAGGTGGCTGTTGTCCTCGTATTGGCTTCGTTGAATCACGGACGAGTTCAGGCGGGAGCTCACAAGTACCATCTGAACCACTTATCTACCAAATAACTCGGATTATCTCCCATTTGCGGTTCTTTGGGTTTCCCAGGACACGGCTTTCAAGGCGAAGGATCACGTTCAGCTTTTCTCTCGGGCTCGGCTAACTTCTCCATTCGATGACTAGTTTCCATGATGTGGCTGTCGACAGGTATCGCAACTATTGGCTTGGCGTTTTACAGCCCGTCTAAGAAAGGAAACGGTACGTAGCAGACTGTGTCACATTGTATCTTCGAATATCTTTCCCCCTCTTTATCACCGCCGTGGAAAAACAATGTATCCCCTTGCTGAAATTCTATTTCTGGCAAGACAGGCACGAAACCGTATATATATTCCATAGGGCCTCAACGAATTTCTCTTGTCGTCCGAGGAACTCCTCATTACAAATTTTTGCTACAGCTTATTCTGAATCTCCGAAGAAAACGGGGACCAGGTACATACCAGACAAAGTCTTTCCCCTCTGACAACCAAAAATGTGACCCTGCGTCAATCACCACTTCCCAAAAGGGCTTGCTGTGCGAAAACGCCAAGACCCGGGCCGTTGATGTGGTGGCTGTAAGTGACTTTGGCGTTATCAAGAAAAGGAAACTGGGGTGTTACATCGCGCAAAGCTTAACCAAACATGAACAGCGTGGCGAGGCCCTGCTTCATCATTGGTTGAGGTGCAGTGTAGTTACCCTTCGTTCGTTGAGTATACTGTTTATGGTATGGGTGAACCAGTTTAGGTTGACTGCACGCCTTGAAACGAAGAGGGGTCAGACTTGATTGAGAAGAGTCTATACTCCATAGAGTTTGGTAGGTAAATGTATTCGTCTTGTGAAGAAAGACTGTAGGATGAGGAAGTCTTCATGAACCGCCTAACCTATAATTTCTAGCCCCGTTGTGTTGGTCGTCAAGTCATTTGAAGACTTTTGGCTTCTCTTCAAGCTTATCACATTCCTCTACCTTGAACTCGCCACGTTATTTGGACTACTTATCAAGCATGGAATTTGTAGGTGTCGAAAAATGCACAGCTAAAGCTCTATTTTCAAGTCTAACTGTTCAACTTACAGGACACCGGACTGACAATAAACGCCGAGTACGGGTAGTAAATTCAATGAATACCTTGCACTACTGTGTCTCTTCTGTGCAAGTTTCTCGCCAAATATCCAAACGGACTTCCAAGATCTACGTGGGGGCCTGGGCAGACCCACAGAATCACTCGACCCACCCGGGCCGCTCCCGTGGACCCACTCACGGGGCTTATGGGGCCCTCGAATCCGAGATCCGGAAAGCCGCCGGGTGCCATGATCAATAGGACCTCGTAGTTTTTGGGGCCAGTACAATCCAACACAAGCTTTTGAATTCAATGTTAATATCATCGCAAATTGGTTATACATCAGCTTTTTGCAGCAACGACACTTGCCGACAACACTTTCATCGTCGACGACCATCTCCCCTGGACACATAGAATCAGCAGGTCAATGTAAAGCTGCTTCTCTCTTTCTACATTTCCCGTCCACCCATATCGTACATATACTCAAAACACTAAGTCTCTCATCCTCACAATGCAGTCAACCCTTCGGCTTCTCCACCGGCCGAATCCCCAAAACGAAACTACACCAGACATCTCCCTTCATCCTTCCATCGACAGCTTACTAGACTCGCTAGGCGCTCGGTTACCTACTACCAACGACAATCCACCTTATACCCCTTCAGCCCTTTCTCCACATCAGAAAAACACCCGTCAATACCAATCACCACTCCCGGATCTTTGCATCCCTGTTCTGTATAGACCGTCACTAGGTAGGTATCATCAATGTCAGCACTCGTCTTTCCACTACCCTGACTTTATATACCTCCTTCCCTTTCAAACCCTTCTACCACATTTTGATCCCATCTTAGTATAGCTCTTCTCTTCCAAAAGTAGAGTTCCCTCCTCCATACCTTGACTAAGCCTATCCGCTTCCCATACCTATCTCTACCAAAAACAAAAGCCATTGATTATATCAAGAAGAAACCAGATGAGAAAGGGAAGAGTGAGTAGGTAAGAAAAAAAAAGGACCGCCTACCATGACATCTAGCATCCAAAAATCCCACGCTTAGACTCCGGCTCTCGTACAATCCTATACAAGTCCCCGTGGCCTGCGAGCGAGAGAGGGTGTACCCCGTTGACCAGTGTTGTTCGTCACAGTAAAGTTCGGTAAAGGATCGGAGGGAGGTGATTACAGGGTCTGTTGTTGTTGTATTTGTATTTGTATTATTTTGACAGTGGACGGTGGCAGTTTGGGCAAGGAGGATGATGATGGAGGTGAGGGTGGGGGATTTCATATTTGGAAATATTGTTTGGTGGATTGCTTTGAAGATCGGATGGGTTCGTTGGATGGCAAGACGGACGGTGAGTTGTGAAGTCAAGGGAAGAGATGGGAAAGAAGAGAGAGGGAGGGAGGGAGGAAACCATAAGGGTGGGTAAGGGGATGTTACTGCTGCCTTGATTCTTGAAGTATAAACCCCTGTAGTTGCAACCCCCCCAACCTCTGATGCTTGCACCCTGAGGGAACTTATCACAAAACCAGCTGAGTGTGCCAGATTTTCAGGTCCATACTGGGACTGCCAACTACTGATTGTAAGGTGACGATCCGATATGCATCAACAAAGGTAAGGTTTTGGTAGGAGCAAGCACTTACACCCTTATATCGGGGTTTACTGACCCACCTTTCCGGTCCATCAGCGGTCTTCTACAGTGAAAACCCCTACAGATGCCAAACCCCCCTTTTTGCTACAACCCTACTCGCTGCAAGAAAAATCATTGCCGGAGCTTGGTTCCGACCATAGGCGCTTTCACAGTATATATCACGTATGACAAGGTAACAGTTGTATTGTGCTTGTTGTGTCTGAGGCGTGTAATCATAGCTGCATTTCTTCTTCGCGTGGCTTTCATACGTCTTCGTCAGGTACAATATCTGGGATTGTGGACGACACTAAGTATCCCTACTTGTATTATTTGAGGATCCAAACTTACGAAACGCAGGCGCTGTTCCATTCTCCTCCCCCGCTTCAGGAAGTTGTGAGGAATGTGATGCTACACTGCTATGTCGGTGGTCAACTACAGCGTGGGTCAGCCCGACACCGTTATCGTATCTCCAGTTGTGCCACAAGTCACGCCTTTCTTATGCTTCGCCGATAGCCGAGATGTTGCCAGATGCTCACATGGAGATCACCAATATTTGCAGAGCGCAGAGTTCTTGATGGGTAGTATCAATGCCCGCGTAAGCTGTCTATTTGTTTGATGATAACGTATCACGTTGCTATCTCCTGGAGAAACTTCCTGTTAACGCCGAAATGTAGTAAAGGCCTCCCGAACCATAACCCCATACAGATTTGACCCTTTTGATCATCTGACAGGCGAAAGATGTGAAGATAATGTTTTTGGTTTGTTGGCACAGGGGGGTTGAGACGCTATTTGGTGGTTCGCATTCCTTCTTCGAATGCCTGCCTCTTCCTCGCTATGGGGGCAAGAGCGCGTCGCTTGTTAGTTGGCAACAGTATGTACGAAGTCTCGCATGGAGTAGCCCTTGTTTCCATCAGTTCTCCCCCGCTTCGTTTGCTCTTGCCGCAAAGCAACAATTGCCTTGTATTTCAGTGCATACAGCACAGGCCTGTGTGGGATCCTCTAGGTTGAAAAGGGGTGTCATACCCATTGTATAGAGCTGCCGCTTACGACGAAGATACCTGGGCCTTCATCCGCTAGATGAAGCCTTAAGTTTTGAGGCAGAACGGGTGACTATAGGGGACTTTGCTTTGGGACCTGTCCCCTTGTGGGGGGTCTTTGGACTCCTGGGCGTCTTGGTCCTTTGTTGATCTTCGACTCCGGTGCCACCAGACAGGGAGGTGGTTGAACTGATGGCATTGATATGCTTGGGCTGCACAACCGAGGGGCAGGGCCCTACCAAGTCAGACACGAGGCTAGACGCCTAGTCCTCCACCTCCATGCCCTCATCGGTGGTTTCCTTCTCCTCGTCACCCAAAGTCATGTCCAATATTCTAGCGTATTGCACAGTCAACCGGTGGAGATCGCGGAATTTGCCTGTTGTTGTGAAGTTAGAACAGTCATGCGTAACACGTATTGGAAGGAAGTAGCACTGGTAGACTCACCCAAGATTAGGACAACACCCTGTAGAAGGTCCTTACGGTCCCACCCGCAAAGCTTGTCCTGCTTGCTAAACCATCCCTCTCCATCATCTGCGTCTTGCAAAACGCCTCCAATCAGGCTATTCAGTAGCTCCTCAACCTTGATCTTTTGATTTTCGGCTCCAATCCTTTTGGCGTACATGAAAAGGTAGAGCCTGAACTCTTCCCGTGCGCCCAAGGCAAGAGCACCTGCAATGCGGTTCTCAAGGTGAGCAATGCTGACACTGCTTTCGAAGTTCTCAAACCCGTCTCTTGCCAAGAGGGCCTTGACGAGGCGCTGAAGTGTGTAGGCCCGGCCTTTGAGCAGGAATTCAGTCGTGGTATGGCGTTCGAGGTATGGGATGATTCCGGCTGAGACGTTGGCCTCTCCTTCCCCGTTCTTAGCTCCCGAAACTGGGCCCACAGCTGTTGTCTGTAGCGCGCTGACTGAAGAGTCGTTGCTGTTCCAGTACTGGCTTCCCACGGCCCACCAAGATTCCGATAGCCGTTGCCAAGCATACAAGCTCGTTGAATAGTAGAAGCCGTCTCCGTTGCTCAAAGTCGCAACAATAACACCAGAACTGTTCAGATGAGCAGATGTCACACCAGGCGCTGGAGTTGCGCCGTGAGGTGACAGCGAGGTCATTGCAATGTCAAGAATGGGAGCTAGAGAAACAGGTGGGTGAGGTGACGACATCGTCTTGATGTTGTAAACATGGCATAAGCCAACCGCAGTAACGCAAAGCAACCACGAATCTCTTGCTTCGAGAATGACAGGCTGTGACTCCAGCATGATGGCATTCATAAGCCTACGTCCCGCTGGGCTCCATGTGTGAAGCGTTCCATCCTCACATGCCGCAGCCCAGAAATGCTTGCTTCCAGCGACCAGAATGATGGCACGGGGTAAGAAATCCTGCCATAGCAGGGCACCACGTTTAGTGGCAGTGATACGTGCGGGTTCGCGGATATGCGCAGGATTTTTCGCCTCCAGAACAACGTTCTCTGGAACCTTTGTTGCGTCTTCTAGGCTCGTCTCCTCTTGCAGAACGCCCCTTTCAAGCGGTCGAAGGATATGCGATCGAATCTTAGGGACAGCCAGCCTGACCTGAGAGTAGGCAATGTTGGGGCTAATGACGGCCGGTCGCAGGAATTCAGGGGTGGGCACCAGGCCATGAGCGGGTGCTGAAAGAGGCGCTGGCTCCAGACCCTCAACCCCATTTACTACTATAGGGACAGGACCAGTAGCTGAGCGTTTGGCAGAAGGCTCCTCCTCCTCCTCATCCTCCACAATAACTGCCTTTCTCTTGTTTCCCAGTAGCATCGCCGCAATACCGCCCCGAGGTAGACCGTCATATGGTTTGGAGAGATCCAATATCGTTTGGGGGGTGTCGCTTTGAACCGGTTTTGTCGAGCTTGCGCCAACAAGCTGTGCCTGCGGTAAAGATGATAAGCCTGTTCCGGATGATGAAACAAGCAAAGGCGCAACTCTCTTCTTGCCATCCTTTGTGATGGTAACGCGCGATTTCAACTCGGCAATTCGCTCGGCCGTCTTATCAGCGCTTTCCTCCTCGGGCTTCTCTGGGGGAGCTGGGGTTGTTGTGCCGTTTGTATCGGCAGCCTTTCCTGCTGGTTTGACGCCATTGGTTGTAGTGGCGGTTTCCTTTTGCGCAGGACCGGGATCCCCCATCAGCGCACCCATTCTTGATTCAGCTCCTCGTAATTCTTTCTCCTTGCTGTGGTTCTCTAGGTGAAGACCGTCAACGTCTTCGGCGGTCCCCATTCCCTTTCTGGATCCGCCATACTTTTGCAAGGCCTTGTCATTCTCTTCTGATTTCGCTACCCATCCAAGCTCTCCCGTCTCGAATTGGGCAGCAATCACACCACCATCTAGACTAGCAGCGAAGACTGTCTGGCCATCTGGAGTCCAAGCAAGATCGGAGATTGATTTGGACGCTATGTCCTGGACTATCAGGACTGGCCGAGATGTGTTTGTGTTCCAGATAGTCAGGGTTTTATCTTGTCCGGCAGAGGCAATGACTGTTACCAAGCCGGGGGAGGCAGCGCCATTGGCGTTTGAGTTTTCGTCTGGTTTTTGGGTATAGAACAAGCGAGGTGAAAACATACAGACCTCAGTAGGGGCTTCATGTCCAATCAAGTTGATCTCGCTGTCCCAACCAGTACGCTCTATGATAGCAATACTGCTAACAGGGCCGTTGACTGCATTGGCCGCAGCAATGTGGTTACCGTCAGGAGACCAGCTGCACCTCCGGAAGTATGTCGTCAGCGGCGAGTGCTTGAACGGGACGCTAATCGAGGTTTCCAGGATGAAGTTGTTGACCATGTCGTGCTGGGTTGCGTTCGGCGCTGGCGCGGTGTAGCGGAAGATCTTGATGGTCCTGTCATCGCTTGCCGTGGCAAAGAACTTGTTGGCCGGATCGAACGTAATGCCTTTGACGTGGCTCTGATGTACCGCCAGCGTCTTGAGTTTTTCAAACGTATGCCCAGACCACACAACAATCTTGGAATCGAGACCGACGGACACGAGGAGCGAGTTGTCAGGGGACCAGGCGAGGTCTTGCACATCGTTGTCGTGGCCAACAAGTCGCTTATACGTCTTCCAGTTCTCGACTGGGGGCGGTTCGTTCGTACCTGAGAACCTAGTCAGCACTCTGGCCCTCTGCCCTTGACTGCGTATCTGTCCCAGCATGTCTGACCATACCAAAGGTGGATGTGTGAGATGGCGGGTTGCTGTCGAGATGGTAGATGCAGATGATCTTGTCGTCGGCGCCGGAAGCGAGATAGCGGCCGTTGGGTGAGAACCGAACGGAATGGATAGTGCCGAGATGGTGGCTCATATGGCAGAGCTGTCGGGGTTTCGTGTAGTTTCTGTCATGGGAGTTGAAGATGGCCTCGACGGACCAGACGCGGACATGGCCATCTCCGCCGGCGGTAGCCAGTCTCTTGCCGTCGGGAGAGACGTGGCAGCTGTAAACTTCAAAGTCCTTTTGTTCGCCTACAAGCCAAGACGAGACAACAGTTAGCTGGGGATTCGATCATAAGCCAAACAATGTGGCGTGCAAGGTTGTCGATTGTCGCAAGCTGGAGACACAATGGAAATAGAAGGCGTGCTCGGAAGCTGACGAGGTCAAACGCACCACTATGGCTTAGCCATGAAGGCTTGATAAGATGCATGTTTGGATCGAGTCTCTCAATCGATATGGTGTATTCATGTCGGGTGTGACGCCGTCAGTCCAGGGGAGTTGTCCGAGCAAAGACAACAACGGCCGGCCAACTTTTTTGTGAAGGTGGTACTGTAGTGGAAATGGTAGGTAGGTGGAATGGAGGGATTGATTGGGATGCGCGACGGGCAACGGGGACGATGGATTGCGCCGCGTCAGGCATGGAGATGCCCCGGCCTGCTCTTCGTTCCGCCCGTCCAGGGGTGGCTGTTGTTCTACCTCTAGGTAGTTCTGGAAACAGCCAATTGATAGGCACAAATAGGGCCCAGAGACACTGCTGTGACGCTGTTGTTGTTTTGACGCTCGGCAAGAGCCTTGCTCTGTGGCTGGCTTTAGTTGGGAGCTTGGGAGCTTCCACGGATTGATTCCGTCCCCGGCCGCCCGGCTCTCCTCTGTGTACAGGTCTTGACAGGCCCAGCAACCTTGCAGTGAGTGAAGCCGGGAATTCCATGGCGCTATTGCCCCCGGCATCTGCGTAATGGGCGGGCTTGCCTGCCCTGTGAGAGATGCCAGCTGTGGCCGAATGGCTTTGTTTCCTTCCATCAACCTTTCTGTAAGATCTTCTCTGGAATTTCCTCTTCCGTTTCAACTTTGAACAAATCATTACCAGGCAGGACCTCGACGGCCTTGGCTGCTTTCGCGTTTTCCTGCTCCTTCCTCACTTTTCATATCAAACTGTCCCTTTGATCCCGTTTTAGCATGGAAGTTCACCTAATCCTCGTGGAATCGATCACGAGCGCCTTGATTCGTTCAGTTCTAGACCATCTCCATCACCTTCCCGCTTCAAGACATTTGGCCAGGTACACACAGCACCCTACAGTTTCACGGCGCACATCTCAGGTTGTGTCCTGTCACCAGGAACATAAAAACGGCAAACCGGATATGTCCCTATGAACTCTACCCGGTCTCGATTGGCCTCCCTGGGCAAGACTTGTCCCACATGTCAGAGTCAGTCAAACGGAATATGGCCGGTGGTCCACCAGAGTTCGGTAGCAAATCCGCTATTTGCGATTTCATCAGGTACACACAGGAGACACCAACAGACAGACCAAACAAAAGACAGAATAACCCAATATCCTGATTGCACGATTCGCAAACTCCAAACATCAACCGGCAGAGATATCCAAACAAAGAAATGCATGACGAGTGACGACAAACATGGGCCAAGCTCCTCCCGCCTTCTGTCTCTCGGTGAAGAACGGGCGGAGACGGTTCGGATGGTGATCCAGTTTACTCGGCGGCAGCAACAGGAGCAGCGACGGGGGCAGCGGCAGCCTTCTTCTTGGGCGCAGCCTTAGGCTTAGGCTCCTTCAGTGGCAGATGTTAGCCAAAGTGAAAGATGCCAGCGGGGGAATCAGGTGGTAGGTGGATGACACGGTACCTTTGGCTCCACGGCCGCCTTGTCGGCCTTCTTCTCCGCCTTGTCGGCCGTCTTTCCAGCCTTCTTCTCGACCTTCTCCGCCACAGCCTTGACCTGTAGCGTGAGTTAACATCGAGATGCCGCACAGGGGGGTGATCATGCACTTCGGCCAAGAGGACCGGACATGACCACCATGAATCTAGTAGGGGAGAACGCTTGCCTTCTTCGCAACGGTGCTCTCCTTCTTCGGGGCCGCCTTCTTGGTTACGCCCGTAGGCTTGGTGCCCTTCGCGGGCGCAACCTTGGGTTCCTCAGAAGCTGCGGGCTTGGGCTTAGTAGTCCGCTTGACCGCCGGCGCGGTGTCGACGACGGGGAAGACGCGCGGCTTGGAGTTGCCGGTTTGCGACCGAGTACCTTCGCGAGCCATGTTGTCGTGATTAAAGTATATATGAAAACTGAAAAGGCAGACGTATGAGCGTATTATTACGGTTGAGAGAGCGCGAGGACTACAAGACAGAGCAAAGCGTTGGGCGCAAAATGTGGTTGCGGAGTAGATCTCGCGAAACAGGCCCCGCGCAAACCTTGCGCAAGCGACACAACATGCGATGCGCCAGATGTCGCAAGCTGGGGGGTTTCGACTTACAGTACAATAATACAACAGCAGCGAAAATGAAGCAAAAATGCTTTTCGCGAAGATACAGTGGACTAAAGCTGTTCTCACAAAAAGGCCAGATGGGGAAGAGGAGAGGAGAGGAGGGAAGAGGAAAGAAGAGAGGTGTGTCTTAAGGTATGTCGTCGCGGGTCGCAAACGAAAAACAACAATGGTACGGTAGGTCGGGCGGCGGGCACCACACACCAAAACAACGAGGTTGGGGCCTCGAGCATCGGCGGACTATTGGACTCGTAATAAACACCCACCTTTTCTGATCAAGCAGGGCTACGACATTCGTGGACCTCACAAGCTCCTCCTTTCCGCTTTTCTCGTTGCAATGGCGGCCAGAGCCAGCGCCAGGAAAGGAGCTCCAACCGGGCCTCGAGCTGGCCGGATGTCGGGCGCTGTGCCGTGCTGTGCTGCTGGCTGCTGAAATGAGCAAGGAGCTTGTTTTTTTTGGCCGCTGATAAGAGTAACCTGTAACACTAATAGCTTCTCCAGGAAGCCCGGAGGCGTCTCACCAAGCGGCCGCTGGCGGTAGACCAGGCAGTGGCCCGGCCTAGGCTCTAAGTGGATGGGTCCATTGGCGGTAGTGGTAAGAAAAAAAAAAAAAAAGCTACCTCACCACATGATGAAAAAGGACATTACCGCCCTTTTGCTCAGTCGACCGACTCCCTGACCGGCAACGGGAAAGTTGCAGAAAGCCGGGTGGTGAAACAATGTGTTGTAATCCCTCGGTAACAGGATAGCCAAGGCCTTGTTGAGATACTTGGGTATGGTCGCCATGGTTTTGCACAGTCTGTACTAACTGACCTGAACAACTGTAGGCGGTTGCCACGTTGTCAGCCTAGTTGTACATATTAAGCCTATGCCGCACGGAATCCAGATGTGGAATGGAATGAGCTTCTGAGCATGACACTGACGTAGCCAGGGCAACCTGAGCGTCCGAAGACCGGCGGTCCAAGTCTGGGTGACTGGAGAGAGCACCATTTGAGGATGTTTTAGGAAACAGGAAGATGGTCAAGATCCCTCACAAGATCAATGTTTTATGTCGAATTCGAGAGCACCATCTGATCTCTGTCTGCAAGGGAATGCCCTGTCGGCCCGAACGCCCGTTTTCCTTTGGTTCCCAAGCTGACGGATCATAGCTCTGCATAGCTTTGTCGAGATCGCACGGTAAGGATGGGACCCACAAACGTCTTTTCCCAGGGGACATCGGTCGGTGAACCCCACGTGCATGGTCCCTGGGATCGGTGCTTGGGTAGGTGAGGATTTGAAGCTATTCAGACATTTGGGTTAGGTGGTTACTAGTAGTATTTCACTGCGGCGGATAAATATGGTGCGAGTGAGACGTAGACCAGTCAATGAGGATCATTCTATTTGACACCTGAACGGCAAAATGAAAACATGTACTCATATTGAGCCATGCTCACAATAAAGTCGGAGAGTCGAAGCTCGATGCAAGGAAATGGAAAGAGCGCAGAAGCCACGATCACCGACAGGCATCATCGTCGAATTACCAGGACGGTGTAAATCACCCACAGCGGGTACAGTGGAAGAGACCCCACGCTTCAGGGGCAGCAACTGCAGGGTCCAACAGAGCAGCAGGGTAGCTATAGCGCACTACACAAACACTACTGCGCAGTAGGTAGAGGTATACATAGAGGCCCGTAGTTGAACGTATTCCCATAGATTAGGTTTTATCTAATATCTGCCATGACAACAACAGCCTAACAGCTGCCAGAGATGATGTGAATGGTATGCTGTTCCATGGAAAGGCGAGCTTCATGCTGTGTGGCCTGTCACTTATACGTATCGTGACTCCTACGGCCATGCCTGCACCTGATCCAAAGAGTTCTCAACAGTAGAGGTACTCACAACTGGGGCACTGACATCGTTCCCAAACTCAGCTGAAGATTGGTCGATTGCTGGGGTCAGATATTCCTGGCGCTATACCTACCTTAGTCAAGTTGTACCAAATCGACGACGAGTACAGTCGCCTGGACGAAAACGAAATTCATTGAATTATGTCCAGACACTCAACAACAATCCAGTTTGGCTAATTCCCTCATATCTCTCCTTCATGGTTTTGCCATGATCAGACTGAGGGTATCCTTATTTGTTATGAGGATGCTCAGATAGTGATCTCCACCTACCGTCGAACCTCGACCGTCATCGCACTAACAAAGCGGATCACCCGAACTTTAGTTATCTGCCTACGACTCTCGCATCTCAAAGCTTTCAACTTTCAATCTGGCGGGCACCCAGAGCCTGACTCTTATCCACCTACTCTTTGACACCCGCGGGCGATGGCCCGCCTACGTCCCTCCCTACGGCTATTGCCCCCGGGTCTACCGCGCCTTACCCTCAGCCGCCACACGCGATTCGCGCTCCTCCTCATCCTGACAGCTGCCCTCATCGAAGTCTTCCTTCACACACAACGATGGGCCGTCCGACAACCCGACCACGAGCTCGACGAGCCCTTTTACACGTCATGTCAGGAACCCGCCATTGACCAACCGCGCGAGAAGGCAGCGATGGTGATGCTGGTCCGCAACCAGGAGCTGATGAAGGCGCTCAAGACGGTGCAGAGCATTGAGAAACACTTCAATCAGTGGTTTCACTACCCCATCGTGTTCCTGAACGATGAGCCGTTCAGCAAGGAGTTCATTAGCGCAATGAACGCGACTGTGAGTGGGGAAGCGAGGTTCGAGCTCGTGCCGAAGAAGGAATGGCTGTTTCCCGAGTGGATGGATGTGGCGGATGCGCAGGCATCTATCAAAGCACAGGGGGAGGCGGGGATTTTGTATGCTGGGTTGGAAACTTATCATCACATGTGTCGGTTTTACTCTGGGTGAGTCTAGCCACGGTTCTCCGTTGCTTCCTCCACCCACGTTTCTTCTAACCCCCCATTCTGTTCCCCTTTACAGCAAATTCTACACCCTCGAAGCACTCAAAGACTACGCCTGGTACTGGCGGATCGAGCCAGACGTCGAATTCTACTGTTCCATCACCTACGACCCTTTTGTCGAAATGGCCAAGCACGACAAAGTGTACGGTTTCACCATCGCTCTGCCAGAGGAGCCGCGGACGTGCCCGAGCCTCTTCCGCAAGATAGCCGACTACAAGGAGTTGAACAACATTCCGACCACGGAGCTGTGGAAGGCCACGGTAGCTGCTTCGTGGGTACCTTGGCCACTCCGCCCCTTCATGGGTTGGTTTCGGCACCGCGACCGCTCTGGCGATGGGTGGAGCTTGTGTCATTACTGGTCCAACTTTGAGATTGCCAACCTGGACTTTTTTCGGGGAAAGGACTATCAGCGGTTGTTTGAGTATCTTGATAAGACTGGGGGATTTTACTACGAGCGGGTACGTTGCTTCTTATTTTAGACAGTCTTCAGACCAGGGTACTAACACCTCTACGTCGTTTTCAGTGGGGTGACGCAGCCGTCCATTCTCTCGCTTTGCACATGCTTCTTCCCTCCCACAAAGTTCACCACTTTGAAGACTTTGGTTACCGTCACGACTGGTATTACCAATGTCCAGCCAATGCCCCAAATGGTCAACTGTTCGAGTCGAAGCTACTTCCTGATGGTCCATATAGCCCAGAACTTGAAGGCGGTATTGGATGCCGGTGCGAGTGTGACGGGCGGAGGACTCGGAACTTTCCAGCGTATTGCACGAATAAGCTCAAAGAACCTAACACGGTCAAGCGTTTGAGTATGGTAGAGTCTGTTCGCAGCTGGTTCCCATGACGTCTCACAGAGATAATGAGAATCTGAAGATGAAACCTATTCTGAGATGGCACATAGAGATGGGAAACTGGAGATGAATCAGCATTGGGCCGGTGTTTGGGAAAATGGTAAAGGATACTGTGTAGCATCCACGGATCACCTCCTCCCAGAAATGCAAACTAAACGATTACCACTAAGAATTACCACATGAAAGGTTTCAACACCGACACCGTTCTGGGGCGCCAAGCACCTTTGGTCCCTTCATCGAACCCCCTTACCGAACCTTAGTTCCTGCTGACCTCGACAAACACCAAACGCCGAATAAAGTGTTGACCGCACTATACCCCTCCAAACCGGAAACTCAAGATACTACCCAGGGGTTGCCCATTATAACTCTATCTCTTCTTTCCCACCGCAATCCCCTATTCACAAGTCATCCTCCAAGAACCTTCTCACCAGCAAATTAAACCTCGTATCCTTCGTCCTAATCACCTCGGGCGTCAACCACTTCAAATATCTATCCCAGGCCATCTGCCCCCACGCATGATACGCCATCTGATTCTCAAACAATCCTCCTCCATTCCTGGCAATCTGTCCCTCCCAAAACCCCTTCTCCTCTTTCGTCTTCAAGGGGGTATGCATCCACTCGATGTGTCTCCATGTCCAAGTGGGCCAGAAGAAGGCATCAGGAGGCAAGGCGCAGACATCTCCCTTTGCTACATCTTTCCCATCTTTTCCCCTTGCCTCTTCTTTACCTAGTACCACATCGTCACCGCTTTCGTCGTTTCCTCCTTCCTCAGCAAGTTCCTTGGGCAACAAGACACTCCGATAATTCCACGCCTCCTTCTCCAGATCCACATTCTCGTAGGTGTCCAGCCATCGCTTGATAAACGTCGCGTTGGGCCGAGCGACAATAACAGCGTTGCATAGACCCCAGCGGCTGCCACCTTCGTAGCCTAGCAATGTGTCCCGATGGCGACCACCACCACCTCCTCCTCCTCCTCCTCCTGGGGATAATAACAAGGGGGAAAAGGAGCGAAAAGCAAAGACGTCTATATCCAGATAAATCCCCCCCTGTTCCAACAGGATTTGCAGCCTCAAAGTGTCAGACAGATGAGCATACTGCGTTTTGCTTGTCTTTCTACCACCTGCCCCTTCCTCTTCTGGTGGTGGCGGGTGGTGAACCAGCCTAAACTTGTCCGGCCACTTCTGCGCCAGCCTCCGGATCCAGGGGTTTGAGAGCGGATCGGCGCCCGGATCAGGAGACGGGGGAGAAGAGAGGTACGTATAGTGCAAGTTTAGGATGGTCGGCTGCAGAGAAACCAGAGCGGCGCGTACTGCGAGGTAGGACAGGAAGTCGAAGTGCCCGGCTGAGGGGTGAGACTGCGGGTTTGCGAGGCCGTAGATGAAGTGGACTATGTTGGGGATTGAGGCTTCTCGTGAGAAGTCGGATGGATGACCATTTTCGTTGTCATTGTTACTGTAGCTCTTGGACCCGAACCCGGGAAAGGAGCCATGGCCGCCGCCGCCGCCACCACCACCACCACGGAGACAGGCGAGCTCGGAGTCGGTGGGTGTGAAGGCTTGTTCGATGGAGCGCTGGCCGGAGAAGGGATTTGTTTGGCGGACGTAATCACCGTAGTAGTAAAGGCTGGGGAAGAGGATGTAGGTGAGGATGAGGCCGGTTATGACGGGTAGGACACGCCGGGTGAGTTTTGTTATCATGATTTGAGTGAGAACGAAGTGAGTCTGGAAGCCTTGACGAGCTGGCGGCTTGTGGACAGGGATCAACCCAATAAAAAAAAATCAAGAACGGTAAAGTTAAAAGGTCTGGAAAGGCTGTGTTATGGTAGTCGTGATTTGATGTTTCGTCACTGTCATGTTAAATTGGAGTGCCTTCCAAAAAGGAACTGGTTCAATATAGTAAAAAGTCGAAGGAAGGGAAGTGAGGGGAAGACATGGAGACAGACGCCGTTGCACAAAACCGAGCATGTTTTCTAGTTTAGCCCGCGCGGTCATGGTACGGAGCTCAGAGGACGGCGATCACCTCCATTCTTGAATATTTAGAATATCAGCTAGACTTACTTGATGATGGTTGTGGGGTTTGGGTGGGACCTTTTCCTCAAGGCCCCCCCCTTTTTATGAGAGTGGATTGACAAAACTAAGCTTACGACTCCCGCCCGCCCAAGCTCCAAGTGCATTTTGCCTCAGTTGTGAATATTGTGTATCATGGTACATTCCAATGCGCGCATGCAGTGCCACAAGTGTGTTCAGTCGCGAAAGGAACCTTCGCGCTCGCTGTCTCTCCGCACTTGCCGCTTGTCCTTGGTTGACTGCGGGAATGCGCATGTCCACGGCCCGGTGCAATTGACAGGAACCCAGCTACACTTCTGGCGGGAGGACAGCTTGAGACGATAACTTCACTGTAACGAGTTGCCTCACGCTTTCAAACACATGTTCGGACCGGTCCAAACAAGTAAAAATATCTACCACTAAGTATCTACCAGTATATGTTTTGAGGCGACAAGTGACCATGATGGTTTACATTAGTCTTTGTGAGGTCGACGACATACCTGTAGGTGCAACCCTCGAGACTGTGTCTACTCACCTGCACTCTGCAGGTTTCTTGTTGCTCCTACTTGTTTCACCGTCGAGTTCACTACAGGTAAGGATCTTGTACAACCCATTATGAGCCCCTGAGGATGATGATGTTCCCCTTTTCCATCAGTTCGCACTCTGCCCTTCACATCCCATCCAAGCTGGCTGTGAAGTGAAGGTGTGCCTGCTACCGGCTCGAACGATAAGTCAACGAAAAGCCCAAGGCCTTGTTGTTTGACTCACCTAGGTACACTTGTCAGCGAGAAATTTTCATCCCCCCATTAAGTGTTACTAACATGATGAGAATGAACACGTAACCAGTTGAGCGCACACAGTGCATAAGTAAATTTGATCTTACAAAAGGGAAAACCCAAATAATATATAGAAGAAAAAGAGAGAAACTGGGAGCATGATAGACCGACTCATCCCTGAAATGACCGCGTTACAGCAGCAGATTTGGAACGGGTCACAATCGTTACCGCTCCATGTCTTGGTATATCTACCCTCTAATACTGTTGTAGAGGGCATGATAGTAGTGCTGAAGGGTTCATCGCACGGCTCGAGACTGATGGCGGTCAAAAGTCGAGATGGAAGTTTGAGTGGTCAATCTTGGGGCGTTGGTGGGAAGGCACAAAAGGGAAACATACAAGTCCCTTAGATGATCGACTCCAGACGGCTTGCTGCAACTCTTCCTCGTCCTAATCCTTTCCACTCTTTTTTCTCTCATACCCTCGAATAGGCCCCTGGTCGTCCGGCCTTCATCGGAAGAAGGGCACCGGTTCTTGAAATAGTTTTGTCAACTCGCTCGTCTGTTGCGCGTTGTTCATGAGCAGATGACATCGGGCATTCTGAGTTTGGTCAACTAGTTTAAGTTTCAAGAGGCGATATGGAATTAAGGACGCGGAGTTCGCAGTTGTGATTCTTCTCGGTGGTTTTCCTTTCGTAGAGAAACAGCTTCAAGGTATTTGATACTCGGGATTAGCAATAAAGCACCGAGAACGGATCAAGAACAAAACGACACATATAGAGCTGTTACCTCGTGACTATGCCATTGTTGACATTAGGTGCAGTCAATGACAATAACAGGGGTTGGAGGTTATGATACGTTCGGATACATGTAGAGGCTCGGCCCGGGTGACCAAGTCCCACTAGCCGAGAGCCCATGCCTTTTCTGGCGTTGTAATGAGTCATTTGCATTGATACTACCTTGACTTGTAGTAGTTAGTATACACGAAGTAATTAT
Organism: Neurospora tetrasperma FGSC 2508; assembly: GCF_000213175.1. Taxonomy (NCBI): domain Eukaryota; kingdom Fungi; phylum Ascomycota; class Sordariomycetes; order Sordariales; family Sordariaceae; genus Neurospora; species Neurospora tetrasperma. The sequence goes on along the minus strand of NW_009799104.1, from coordinate 1,981,029 downwards.
GGCTCCTTCTGAGAACGGTGAATATATATAGAAGGCACGTCTTGTGCATGGAAGTAGTCACTCAACTCGAGAAACACATTCAAAACCAACATTGACTATTGTCGTGACGGATTGAATCAGTTACCTCTACGCTAAACCACAATCCAAACAAATGTCAAGATGACCCCCAGAGACCACATACGCAGCTGGACCCGTGAGGTCGACAACACCATCTACACTTACTCAACCGACCCAAGCCTAGTTGACCTCACCGCGCTCAATACCGCCTTGGCTTCTGACACCGTCTGGTGGGGGCGAGACCTGCCGGAGGAGGCGTTGAAGCGGATGGTAGAGCACTCATATAACTTTGCGCTATATGTCACAGAGAAGGGATACAATGAACAAGGTAAGGGTTTACAGTTCAAGAACAGACAGATACACAAACACACACACACACACGAGGTTCGCTCATGCTAACACAGCCCCACTTTCAAAAAGACGGAACCAGCCAGCAGCCGCCCCAGAAGCAACAAATGATCGGTTACGCCCGCCTAATAACCGACTACGTAACCTTTGGCTACCTAACCGATGTCTATGTGCTGCCCGCGTACCAATGCAAAGGGCTCGGCGCCTGGATGATGGAGTGTCTCAATGAGGCGCTGGAGCAGTGGCCCGAGCTGAGGCGGGTCATGCTGTTCACGGGCGACGCGTACGCCGCGAAGCTGTACGAGAGGAAGCTGGGGATGAAGGATACGAAGGAGAGTGGGGGAAAGTTGATAATTATGCAGAGGAGGGGGCCGGGGGCCGTGGCGAGGAAGATGGGGGATTAAGTCAGTACGGGGAAGGGAGACACAAGAGGGATTTGGTTCAATGGTGGTATATCATGAGACAAATAAGTTTGGTATGTGCAGCAGGCAGGTAGGTCGGCAGATGTTAATTGGTTACTGGGAATCTTATCTTGAACAGAAAATAACGGGAAAAGATATTTCACGCCTTCGCTGTTGCTGGTCCCGTCTTCTTGTACGCCCCGCCGTTTTGCCTCCTCAGCTCAATGGCACGCTTATACGGCGGTGCCGTGGGCGGCTGAACCGGGTCGAGTGAGACGTGGTCATCTGGGAGCTTGTAGGACGCATCCGAGTCGAAAGCGGACAAATCGCCACAGGCGACAAAGGGGGCTACCCATCGAATATCCTTCAGGGGCTCGTTGGTAAGGTCCTCCACCTCGACGTCGTAAATGCCATCCTTATCTGCTGGCGTCTGGGTGGCACTTTTTGTTGTTGGTTCCTCCTTGGCTTGCTTCTCGGCCAACATCTCGGCAAGCTTGTTGCCGACACCAAGAGGCTCTTCGAGGTTGGCTGTGAAACCCTCGGGAGGCTGGAAGTTGATGCAGACGATGAAGGCCTCGACACTGCTGGCGCGCGAAGAGCGGGGCTTGGCGACGTAGACCTTTTCAAAGAAGACCTTTAGCTGGGCGTAGAGAAGGTCGACGTTGCGGCCCCGGAAGATCTTGGCGACGAACTTGCCGCCAGGCTTGAGAACGCAGAGGGCGAGGTTGAGGGCTGCGAAGAGGAGCTGCGACTGGACGTAGATGTCAAGATCATGCAGACCTGTGACATCGGGCGCACCATCGCTGATGACCAGATCCACTGGGTGTGACGCTTGTTGGTTCATGGTGCTGGGGTCGAAATCGGGGTCCAACGCCTTGAGCAAAAGCGGGACGGTGGCGGGATGTGTGATGTCGGCTCGGAGGGTGATGATTCCTGGCAAAGGGCTGATGGGTTGCAAGTCGATGGACACAATCTTGACCTGTTCCCGGGGAGCCGGCGTGCTCCCCTGGGTCTCCTGCACCTTTTGAACCTCATCCTGAGCGTCTTGCTTCTCTGGAAAGACGTTGAGCATCTGTTGGCGGAACTTGGCCTCACGGTCTTGCCAAGCACAACGGCCGAACTTCTCTCCCTTGATGAGAACCCTCGATAGAACCTGAGACCAGGAACCGGGGGCAGCGCAGAGATCAACCACACGAGTGACATTTTCAAACAAGTTGAACTCTGATGGGAACGCTCGGTGTTAGCAGTGATACACTTCTTTACATATGCAATAAAACATTTCTTACCTTCGTCTAGTTGAAGAAGCTTGAAAGCACTTCTGGCACGCCATCCTTGCTCCTTTGCAAGGCGATAGTAGGCATCACGCTTGTCTTTTGATGATTTTCCCATTTCGAATGCTTCGCTCTCACTTACTTGTGTCAAATAATGAAGTGCCGCGAGTGGGTGACGAGAGTGAATGACGGGAGCTTGTGAAAGAGACTGGGCCCCACTTTTGCCCTGTGACGGGTCGCTGTCGCTGGGCGCCGGATTGGGTCCGTCTGCTGCAAATAGTCACCGCCAAAAAAGATTCTGCCGGCATAATTACCGCGCACCTTGGCGGCCCTAGCACTCGCACATCACAGACGCGCATACTTGGAGGGAAATACTTTGGCAATAAACGAAGTATTTGAGATATAAGATGTCATCTCATTTTCTGTTTTCTCCATCGAAACCAGGTTGATTGTCTCCGCGTCCTGTTCTATCAGCACCCTCTACAATGCAAGCTTGTTAGCCAGACCTGAAATAGGTAGGCGGTGTCATTTACAGCACATGGGCTAGCCTGTTCCAGCTAGAGGCTGCTGCAACCCAGCTGCAAGGTGGAGCCAAAATTTCCATTTCACTTTTACAGCCATTTTCACTGAGCAGTGTTAACACCCTTCAAATCAAAGTTCGTTCATCAGTGCATCCAACAAGCACTGAAACCCGACACCCTTTTCCACCCGAACACGACGACATATTCACACCATGGCCGTCGACAAGAAGCGCAAGAACACAAAAGCCCCCGCTAGCGGGCCAAAGCGCCGCAAGACGCAACAGTCGTCCAAGCAGATCAAGCGACCTGTTTCCGTTGATGCGCTGGCATGGAAGACGGTCGACATTCCCGAAATGTTCGATGATGCCGAGGGTTTCTTTGGTTTGGAAGAAATTACCGGTGTTGACATTGTAAAGGACGGAGATGTTGTCAAGTTCGTAAGTTTGGTCATGGATGATGACAGCGACAGGACATGAATGAACTCACATATGTCTTTAGATGGCTGCGGTCCCCAAGTCAGAGGCAGAGGTAGAAGATGACGGCGAAGAGTTTGGTGGTTTCGACGACGAAGAGACACCGAAACCTGCTGAAAATGCGGACCAGGAAGTCGAGACATCAGAATCCAAGGCCGAGGCTGCGAGTACTCCGGCCAAGGAAAAGAAGGCCTCCAAGGACCAGAAGAAGCCAAAGGAGCAGCAAAAGCAGCAAAAGCAACAGCCAAAGAAGGAGCAGCCAAATAAGGCAGCGAATAAGAAGAACGCCGAGGACAAGAAGAAGGCCCGCAAGAACGAGAAGACTACTGCCGAACCGAAGGACCCCGAACTAGAAACCGATCTTTTCACCAAACTGGAGGAGCTTCCTGAGCCTGAAGAGGAGGAAATTGATATGTCCGAATGGGTACCACTCGATTTGTCGCCTCGAATGATCTCGTCCATCGCCAAACTCAGGTTCTCCAAGCCCACCGTGATTCAGTCCAAGGCTATTCCCGAGATCATGGCTGGTCACGACGTTATTGGAAAAGCATCCACCGGTTCGGGAAAGACGTTGGCATTCGGCATTCCCGTCATCGAAAGCTGGTTGAGCGCTGCTGAGACGAGGAAGCAGAACAAGGAGGAGAGGAAGGGCGCTACAGCGCTGATTTTGTCACCCACCAGAGAACTTGCCCAGCAGATCAGAGACCATCTTCAAGCGCTCTGCAAGGGTCTTCCTACAGCACCTTACATTTGCTCGGTTCTTGGTGGCATGGCCGTACAGAAGCAAAAACGCCAGCTTCAGGTCGCCGATATCGTCATTGCGACCCCGGGCAGAATGTGGGAGGTTATGAGCTCAGACAACTCTGTGCTCGCTTCTCTGAGGAACATCTCCTTCCTCGTGTTGGATGAGGCGGATAGACTTTTGAAGGACGGTCACTTCAAGGAGGCCGAGGAGATTTTCAAGGCTCTTGACAGGCCACCGGTGGAAGAGAACAATGAGGATCAGAAGATGGGCGGTACTGATGAAGAGGGACAGGAAGAGGAAGAAGAGGACAGCGAGGAGGAGGAGGAGGAGGAGGAGGAGGAGGAGGAGGAAGAAGAGCACGTCAACAAGAGGCAGACTCTCATTTTCTCCGCCACATTCAACAAGAACTTGCAGCAAAAGTTGGCCGGAAAATCCAAGTTCAAGGCGACGAGCACCCAAGACATGGAGTATCTTCTCCAGAAGCTGAACTTCCGCGAGACCCCCAAATTTGTCGACGCCAATCCCGTCCACCAAATGGCCGAGAACCTCAAGGAGGGTCTCATTATGTGCGGCGATATGGAGAAGGATCTATACCTTTATGCCACTCTTATGCTCCAGCCCACACGGCGCGCGCTTGTATTCACAAACTCGGTCAACTCTGTCCGTCGCCTAACTCCCCTCCTCGAGAACCTCAATCTTCCGGCCTTCCCTCTCCACTCGGGCATGATCCAGCAAGCCCGTCTGCGCTCTATCGACCGCTTCAAGGCCAACGAAGGCGCGAAGAAGAAGAACGGTTCTGCAGCTATCCTGGTCGCTACCGATGTTGCCGCCCGTGGTCTCGATATCCCCGACGTCGACCTCGTCATCCACTACCACGTCCCGCGCGCCGCCGAGGACTACGTGCACCGCTCCGGTCGTACCGCCCGTGCCTCCAACTCGGGCACGAGCATCCTGCTCTGCGGGCCCAAGGAAGCCGTGCCGACGCAGCGCCTCGTTGCCAAGGTGCACGCCCAAGCCGAGGTCAAGGCTGGCAACTCGGGCAACAACACCAAGAAGCTCGTTTCGAGCGGACTTCGCACCATCGATATCGACCGGCGCATCGTCGCCAAGTTGCGGGAGCGCGTCGACTTGGCCAAGAAGATTGCGGATGCGGTGCAGGCCAAGACCATGGGTGGAAAGGAGGACGATTGGATGAAGAAGGCGGCAGAGGATCTGGGCGTTGATTATGACTCGGAAGAGCTTGAGAAGGCGGGCAAGTGGGGCGGCAAGGGTAGCTCCAAGAAGCAGAAGCAGAAGGAGGCACAGCAGATGAGCAAGGGCGAGTTGGCGTCGTTGAGGGCTGCGTTGAGGGATCTCTTGAGCAAGAGGATCAACACGGGCGTCAGCGAGAGGTACCTCACTGGATTGGATGTTAGTGAGCTGCTGAAGGGCGAGCAGGGGCTGTTTTTGGGCCAGGTGGACGGATTGGGCTTGGATGATTAGACGCGGATTCATGGCTGTGGTATTGCATGTTTCTTTTCACGGTTAGCCCTTTAATTCGAGCGGTGATCTACATATAATATCCGGTCTCTTCATTCTGAGTATGATGTCTTTGCATTCTTCTTGGTGTTTTGTTCTATGAGGAACTATGTGAAAGAACGGTTCACGTCTTGGGCTGTGCTGCCAAGTAAGACAGGGTCCATGGGTCCATCAAGGTCTCCATCTTCCCCATGGCCTAGATTCTCAGTTGCTGTGGAAAGTTGAGATTCGATGCGACGTTCCCGGTTTCGGTTTCATCATCCGGAGAACATTCCGATCCGCCGCTATGATCTTCTCCACCCGGCCCGTCGCAGTACCCCACCCCGAGCAGCAGGGTGTGCGAACTTGTTGTCAGGCTTGTCTGCTTGTGCAGCGAATGTGACAGCCAAGCATTGGGGCACTTTGTTGTCATTCTGCTTCCTGTCTGGGCGGGCCGTCGGTTTGGTGCTTCATTGGGCATCTGAGCAACGGGCAAGGAAAACGTCACTCTTGCGCCGTACAGTCTGCTGCGTGAAGGCCTCAAGGGGTTTCACAGAAGAGAGGGACTGACTGACGATTTAAAGAAAAAAAAGAACCGACTGACACCCCACTGTATCCGGACTCTCATTTGTACAGTACACTATACAGCACCTCAGTTTACGAAGTGTACCTAGAACTAATCGCGCACCTCCAAAGGACGGGAATCTCCCGTGTCTCAGCGATTATCTCCCGTCACCCACCTTTCCCTTCAACGTTCGACATGTGGCGCCTTTGATTCGCTCTGTACACTGGAACCACTCGCCCACCAGCAAACAGTTCATTCCCCCTCTTTGTTTCTCACGATTTCTCATGTCATAGCCTTTTGCATAACCTGACAGTGACAACAATAATACTCTGATCGTAAGACCAGTGTCGTCATTCCGGACCCTTTTATCCGACGGTTTCCGAGATAAGCCAATCACAGTTCGCTACCATTGATTTTGGTCCATTGTCGCCCAATATCGGCTCAACACGACAACATATACGGTGTTTTGCCAGCAACCCGCCTTCCGATCTATCTCAGGCAAGTATCCACGGTGGAAGAAGCGCAACATACACCTAGTTCAAAGCCTGGAACGACGGTCCGATATTCTTTCTCGAACCCAACTCAAACACAAACACTGCGCCCTTCAATATTTCGAACCACCGACCGACCGACCGACCGACCGACCGAACGAAGAAGCGACAACAATACGCCTAATACCGCCAGCTCGCCACTATGGCTGGCAACGGTTCTCTTTCTGGCCTTGCAAGCAGAGTCTCTGCTATCGAGCGAATCCCGTCTACGCCATCGCTAAGCGAAATCCAACGTCCTCGAAAACTTCGTCTCCTGATTGCTGCAAACGGCCCTCGAGATGTCGCCTTCGCGCAAGCCATCGCCGTCCGCCTGTCGAAAGAGCCGCAAATAACAACACGGGCGATAGTAGACGACATGACCCACCGGTTAGCGCAAGAGATCATGGTATACAAGAACAGGAACTTGAGGGCAGATGGACCCGATGGCCTTACGGGCAAGGAGGTGGAAACATATCAGCAGCAAGCCGACGAACTGGTAGAATGGGCTGACCTTCTCGTCATTGCTCCCATCGATGCAGACCACCTGGCAAGGATGATGTGCGGTATGGCGGATACACTGCTGCTAGAGGTCTTGAGGGGCTGGGACGCCTCCAAGCGGATACTTCTTATACCTGGCATGACCACTCACATGTGGGAGAACCCAATGACTAAGAGGCAGATCAGCAAGCTTCATCGAAAATGGAGCTGGATCCGGGTTCTTCCCCCCATTCTGTGGCACTACGACGACAGCCCGAACCCGAAACGGATTGTGAAATGGGACGTGTTCAACGAAGTACTGGCCATCATCAAGAACCAGGCCGACCTGCTCAAGATCGGTCACACCGTCGAAGTATCCGTTCAGCAAGGAACATCCGCCACAACAGGGAAGAAGGCCAGAAGCACACTACCACCAGAACTATGGAGCATGATCTTCGAATACACCAACGACTGGGAGCTAGCCACCTCGATGGGCGTCTTCACCACCATTCCCATGCCCGAGAGCGAAGGCTGGCGACTGCAACCCAAAGATCCCAACGACCCGCTCCAGGTGTTCATGCACGAGCTTGAATGGACGCTCCTGACAGCCAACACCAAAGCCATCTGCGAAAAACTCTCACAAGCGCCCGAATCCTTCCAAGACCTCTCGGCCTTGGCCGTCCACCTAATATTCAAGTTCGGCCTCACCGAAGTTCTCACCTACATCGAGTCCAACTTCCCGCACCTCTTCAAATGTTTCGACGGCAAGACGATCCCTACCAAAGCCTCGGCCTACTACTACCGCACCGACATCCTCGAATGGTGGGCGCGATCCCCTTCCTTCTTGGAAAAGCAGTACGACACGGAAGCACTCAACCTGGCCTCCATGCGCGGCTCCATTCCCGTGCTAGAGTGGTGGCGCCGCTCCGGCCTTCCCTTGAAATACACCGAATCCGCTTTTGAGCTAGCCACCTCTCGCGGTCATCTGGACGTGCTACAGTGGTGGCGGGACGCCTCCCAGCGCGAACACCCGTCCCGAAACATTTCTTTAAAACCGGGCCGCTCCCTGCTGATGGCGGCGCAGTACGGCCACGTGGAGATCATGCGCTGGTGGCTCGAGCAGTCCGGGGTGCCCTTGGAGCACCAGGAGCACGTGTGCAAGATAGCGAGTAGATGGGGCCAGGTCAAGATTTTGGACTTGTGGCGCGAGCTGAGGGGGGACGATAAGATGCAGTTTGATAATCAGATTCTTATAGAGCCGACCTTTCATGCGCATATACCCGTTCTGGAATGGTGGCGAAGGTATGCGCATGGGGAGCTACCCGGGATGAATGGGAGGAAGGGCAAGAGGGTGGAGTATAAAACGATGGATATCGAGGAGGCGCTGGAGGATTCGTTGGGTGATCAGACGAGGGTGAGGAGGTGGTGGGCCGAGAATGGGTTAAATTTGGGGCTGGGGACGAGTGAGTGGATGAAGGTTAGGTATTTGTAATGGGAGTGATGGGATGGAATGGGATAGGTAATGCAAGTTGGAGATTGGGGGATAACATAACTCGGACGACCAAGGCGTCATGACACTAATGATTACGGCAAAACTGGGATTTCTATAGATGGTTTTTTAAAAGGGAATATCACGTGGGTGTAAGGGGAAGGAATAAACATATCCTGATATCTGGTAGCTTGGGTGGGAATGCAGTGAAGGAATACCGTGACAGAAAAGAGGAGGCATTGATTGTTTTGGTTGCGTTGAACATTGGGTTTCGTAGTAAAATGAATCTTATAGGAACTGGACTCAGTGATTCATCCATCAAGGAGTGATTGATAGCCGCTTGCCCGGCTAGCTCAATCGGTAGAGCGTGAGACTCTTAAGGAGTTCCTCCGTAATCTCAAGGTTGTGGGTTCGACCCCCACGTCGGGCTCAATTCCCGATCGTTCCTTAGTTTTTTGCATTTTCCGCAACATTGGAATCCGAGCTACCTTTTTCCCTCGGTGATGCATTTTCCCTCCGTCAATATCCATCTTTCTTTCTTTTTCTCTTCTCCCATAGCACGATCGTATTTCTGTCACGCCACTCCAGCTATTTTCCCTCTTTCTTTCGCAGAGTCGAGCTGCACCTCTCCTTTCTTATGCATTCATAGCCCTACTATGGCAGGAATTGATAACCAAACCCCTTTTGACATGCCTCTTTCTGTATGCCATGCGATATCGGTGGGTTCTGGGATGCAATCATCGTAAGATTTCTCCGATGATAAGTCTCCTTCACATGCAGCCAGAACAATATTAGAGCACCGCATGTGAACTCATTACCATCACACCAGGGAGTAATCTGGGTATTATTGGAACTTTCCGGGGTTGCTGGGTATCATTCGCCTAAGAACATCGATTTGGCGCGCTTGTGCTTTGTTCTTCAGATCCGACACTCCTCTCTTGTCGATTCTCCGTAGGCCGTTTGAGTAAATCACCGTGTAGTCTGGAATAACCTCACCTGCTGCAACGGTGCTGTTGGCGGTTAGGGTGCAATGCTGTGGCAGTATCAATGCGTCAGTCCAGTCCAGTCTAGTACGATGAAGGCACGACGACACCATGAGTACAGGAGCGAGATCACCCCAGGTTGTCAAAGTTGAACTCACCTTCCCAACAACAGCCCCGGCCCCAACCCTCGTCCCAATGCCCACCGTTGTGCCCTCCCCGATCACCGTCCCGCCGCTCTCAACCTGCGCGCCTACCTCGACTGTCACGTAGTCCCCCAGCGTTACCGCGCCCATCGAGCGGCCCTCCTTATCCGGACTCCCCTTGTGGTACCTCCCCTGGAGGTCAGCCGCCCCCAAGCAAGCTCGCTCGTGCACGATGCAGCGCCGTCCAACCGTGACGCGACCGCCTAGCGACTCGAGCCGCGCGCGCGGGTGGATCACGCTCTCGGTGCTGACGATAATGGTGTGCGGGCCCGTGAGCAGGGCGCTGTCGGCGATGGTGCAGGACGAGGAGAATTGTACGGGGGGCTTTGGGCCGGATTGGGAGACGGCGGGCAGGATGGAATGCCGTTTGTGATGCCCGTGGGCGGAGCTGGGGACGGGGGAGGGGGTTGCTGATGACATTAGTGCTGTGTTTCGTTTGTGTTTTTGGTGCCAAATCACTTATGGTGAGTGATGTTTTGTCACGATGGGTATTTATTCGTGATGGTCTTGCCAAAGAGATCTTGTCTCAAAATCTGACGGTCCCTCCTTTGGTTGGTATTGGTCGCTCGATCGGACGGAACTCTAGATCTCGGATGGCCGATGCCCGGGGTGGAAGCTTTGGAAGCTTAAAGCTCGGACGCTATCGTCAAAGTTTATGGAGTTGATGGAGATGAAGATGGAGGTCGTAGGGTTCGGTGGGCGGGGATTTGCTAGTCATGCATGCTTGACGTTTGCAAAGGGCATCCCTGACTCGCGGATGATGGATCTGTTGGGTCTGAGGTCTTTAAATTCTCGTGGACCTCTTGTAACCTTCAACTCTTTCCAACCTTTGATCTGGACAACATGCGCCGCTGCATAGCGCACCTTGGGACGAAAGAGAAGGGCATCTCGACGCAGGAACAAAGCGCAAGATGTCGGTAAGGAGGTGAAGCGGGACGAGCTGGCCCAGCCAGGGCAGTTGGTCACAGCTTCCGACTTGCACCCCTCCGTCTGGCGTCTGCAGTGCACAGCGGAGCACCAAGAAGCTCCCGCCACAGGCCCAAGCGCCACACCTAAGCCTACAGTAAACGGCCCGCCAATCAGGATGAGGGAAGAACCGGTTACGTCCATGAACTTATAATGTAGCGAGGCAAACCAGCCCCATGGGGGGACCGAACAGGTGGGAAAGTGGAATAACCTCACCCACCCACTCCTCTCGAGTCCCCATCCCCGACAACGACACCCCAGAGTCCGCCCCTCCCGCTCCCGGCCTCCATAGGCGTACTCCACACTGCTCTGAGTCCGGAGCAGATACGACTTCCATCATGCTTTCACGTACCGCGGCGCCCACCAAGGCGTCGGCCAGGACCCTCTCGCGCGCCGCCGTCGAGCAATGCCGAACCTTTGCGACCGTCCAAGATGGCTCTGCCAATCCCGTACGCCACTACGGCGGTCTCAAGGACCAGGATCGCATCTTCCAGAACCTCTACGGCCGTTACCCGCCCGACCTGAAGCATGCGAAAAAGATGGGCGACTGGCACAAGACCAAGGAGATTCTCCTCAAGGGTCACGACTGGATCATTGGCGAGGTCAAGGCCTCTGGTCTTAGAGGCCGTGGTGGAGCTGGTTTCCCCTCGGGACTCAAATGGGTGTGTTCGCAAAATGGGCTTCGAGAACATAAAACTAATAGGCATGCTTACTGACTGTTATCTCTTGCATGTCAGTCGTTCATGAACTTCAAGGACTGGGACAAGGACGACAAGCCCCGTTATCTGGTCGTCAATGCCGATGAGGGTGAGCCGGGTACCTGCAAGGACCGCGAGATTATGCGCAAGGATCCCCACAAACTTGTCGAAGGCTGCTTGGTCGCCGGCCGTGCCATGAACGCTACCGCTGCCTATATCTACATCCGCGGCGAGTTCATCCAGGAGGCTGCCATCTTACAGAACGCCATCAACGAAGCTTATGCTGATGGGCTTATCGGAAAGAACGCCTGCGGCTCTGGCTACGATTTCGATGTCTACCTTCACCGCGGTGCCGGTGCCTATGTGTGCGGCGAGGAGACCAGCTTGATCGAGTCTCTTGAGGGCAAGCCCGGAAAGCCCCGTCTGAAGCCTCCTTTCCCCGCCGCCGTCGGTCTGTTCGGTTGCCCTTCGACTGTTGCCAACGTCGAGACTATCGCTGTCGCTCCCACCATCTGCCGCCGCGGTGGCAGCTGGTTTGCCGGCTTCGGCCGTGAGCGCAACCAGGGTACCAAGCTTTTCTGCATCAGCGGCCACGTCAACAACCCCTGCACTGTCGAGGAGGAGATGAGCATCCCGATGCGTGAGCTTATTGATAAGCACTGCGGCGGTGTCCGCGGTGGCTGGGATAACCTTTTGGCCGTCATTCCCGGTGGATCCTCGACGCCTATCCTGCCCAAGCACATCTGCGATAGCCAGTTGATGGATTTCGATGCGCTCAAGGACAGCCAGTCCGGTCTGGGTACCGCCGCCCTTATCGTCATGGACAAGAGCACTGATGTCGTCCGCGCCATTTCCCGACTAAGCCACTTCTACCGCCATGAATCCTGCGGCCAATGCACACCTTGCCGTGAAGGCAGCAAGTGGACCGAGCAGATTATGAAGCGTTTCGAGAAGGGTCAGGGCCGCGAGAGGGAGATTGATATGCTCCAGGAGTTGACCAAGCAGGTTGAAGGTCACACCATTTGCGGTAGGTCTATTTGCTTTGTTCCATGATCATCGTTGATTGGTACTGACAATGGTTTGTTCAGCTCTCGGCGAAGCTTTTGCCTGGCCTATTCAAGGCCTCATCCGCCACTTCCGGCCCGAGCTGGAGGCCCGTATGCGGAAGTTTGCCCAGGAGAACGGTGGTGAGGCTCTTGCCGGTGGCTGGCAACGCAATGCCAGACAACAGGGCAAGCTCGTCTCGCCTGGCATGTAAGCGGTCTAAAGACAACAGTGCTTGATGCATGGTTCTCAAGTGAATAATGAACAACAGGATGGAGGCCGAAGAAAGTGCGTTCCCAGTACGCATAGAGCCTTCTTTGTTATAAGCCCAACATAGAGAAAACCGGCCGCTTTTAGAGCGTGTCTGTATCATACGTCTGTGCACAAAAGCCATGCCATAGAAGCTTTTAGACTCACTCAGTTGGGCTTATGTTATTGTATTTATTTTGGCCTTCACGTCTTGCAGATATGGTGTGCTCTTAACCAGGTGGGGCATTAAATTTGGATGAGACACAAAGTGGTGAGGCGAGATGTCAGATATTGTTGATGATCCCGTCAGATCACATGTGTTGTGTTTTGGTGGTGATGATTTTCATTCCGCTATGGAACCGTTGACAACTCAGGCCCAGAACAGATCCAGCCATCATCCCAGCAACCTCCACTTTATGTCCGGGGAGCAGTTCAGGGTACTCCCGCGCGCGTGTTTCCACTCGTCCACAACCGAGAACGGCCTTTTTCTGGGGACCCTGATGACCTGTCAATCTTCCCAGGGCTCCATGCCTGCCCAATGAACGCCTCTCAAGACGCCCAAAACACAGCTTCACAGCCTTCTTCTGCCCCTCGGTTTTTCCTAATTCAGGTTCATGAGAGGTCGTAAACAGTCACGCCGATGGGTCCTGTTTTGGCTGTGCAAATCGACTTTTGATTCACATTACAACAGGCTTTCTCCTGAAGATTATCTCATTCAAAAAGCTCAAATAATCTTTACCGCTTTTGTGGGGAAAATCATCTACTCTCAAACACTCACAACCTCACTACCTTCACCACCAGACCGCGATATTTTCGAATTCAACAAGTTTCAACCCTCTACTGGACTCCCTTTCAAATAGCAAAACACAAACACATACACACCCACCCTCACATCACCAAATGCCCCCAAGCGGCTTCTCCCACCAACGCTCCCAATCCACCTCCTCCCTCCCACCCTCATCCGCCTCCATCGTCGGCTCCTCCTTCGGCATCCACGCCCGCCACGCATCCACCTCGCTTGCCCGCGGGCCTGGCGCGCACATCATCCGTCCCACGAGCATCCCCAGTTTCCGGGGTTATTATTATTATTACTCGCTGTCGCTGAGGACCGGGTCAACTCAGGACGTGGGAGGATTGTTGGCTGGTCCGTTGCTGGGTGGTCGGCAACAAGCCGATAAGGACGCAAAGGAGAAGGAGAAGAAGAAGAAGAGGGGTGCGCAGGGGCAGGGGAAGGGAGGAGGAGGAGGACAGGGAGGGGGAGCGGGTGGTGGGAAGGGGACTGGGTCTTGAGGGATCGGTGTGTTGAATTTGTGTTTGCGAGTTTGAAGCACACATACATACACGCACGTCGAGTTTTGAGGTTCGTGAGGGGATGAGTCAAAACACGGACACCACGATGAACGAACGGGGGGCGGCTGCGGCTGCAGCTGATGGCAAGAGAGTTGTGGTGATGGTTGAGCGGATAAAGGTGAAAAAGCGGAGCAACTTTGAGACTCTCATCAAGTTTGGGACGGATGCCTGTGAGTTTGATGCACTCCCTTCTCGTTCTCCAGAACGTCGCTGAGGGCACTTAATACCTCTACTCTCTGCTGCGCTTCTCCAACCCAACATCCACTGCATATCACAGTCTGTTCAACCTGACTAACGCCCTCTTCTCTTAGCCGGTCTCGAACGCACCTTCCGTCTCTTCCAGGCCCTCGCCCAATGCATCGCCCACATCCCCTCCATCCGCTCCATCTTCATCCTCATCCTCTCCTCCCTCCGCATCCTCCTTGGCTCCTTCTTTTTGAGCAGCACATCCAACCTATCTCCACCCTCCAAAGAACTCTTTTCCCCGTCAGCCAAAGCAGAATCCCAAGTCATCACCACCGCTCTAGGTGTCCGCCTAAAATTAGCACAAGGCCGCCGCTTCTTCAGGCTCTTCCGCTTCTTGGACAGTTTTCATTCTGCTTCGACTCTCTACTACCAATACCAGGCACAAACTGAACTCAACAAGAGCGAGGTAGGTATGTACTACATGTGGTTGGATATCATGTCCAAGAGTTTCAATGGGATGTACCTCCTCTTCGAGACGCTGGGATTTTGCGCGGCGCTGGGCGTGCCAGGGCTGGACCCGTGGGGTTCAGAGGTCAATAGGTTTTTGCATGTGGAAGGTCAAAGGTTTTGGTTGTTTGCGCTTGTTTGCGGGGTGATTGGGGGTGTGGTCAGGTTGGTGTATGACCGCGACCTGGCTGGTGGTGGTGGTGGTGGTGGTGCTGCCAGTGATGGAACTTCTGAGACGGAAAAGGAGAACGAGACAGGAACACAAGAGGATGATGGGCATGGTAATCAACTCAAGGAGGAGGAGCGCCAGCGTGCTGCGTTGGAACAAAGGGCAGAAGAGGAGCAGAGGATGGCGATTCGGATGGATCGCCGTATGCGGATCAAACGTAGGATCACGGCTGATTTGCTTGATCTTGCTCAGCCGGGTGCTGTTGTTGGGTGGTTTCCAGACTGGCCGGGCATGATTGGGCTTTTGATGGTTGGAAGTACGTGGCTTACTGGCGTAGAGGTGTGGGAGAAGTGTGCGCGGTGAATGAGTGGGTTGGTGGTGGAGTTGGTGGTGGTTCTTGTTCATCAACATCTAAGCCTTGGATACAGCGACGCTCGTTTCAAGCTGTGCGAGAAAAAAAAAGGGCAACACGTATTTGATTAATCCGCAAGCTAAGGGGTCATGCTTGTTTATATCCATGTTTCCAATTTTCGGTTTTATTCATTGCATATTGTCGTCGGTGTAGCCAGCAGACTACAACATGTGATAGCTTCTGTTCATCGCCCGTAAAGCTACCAACTCGCAACCTTGCATCTTTAAACGTTGCGTGCTCCCTTGCCACTGCTACAACGTTTCAAGATCCAAGACGAGTCAGTGGAAGAAGTCCCTGTTTACCGTATGTATAGAGGCGTATAATCAAGCGGCGATGGACATCGGAGGATTCACTGCCTCGGCCTCGGTCTCAACGGGGAGTTGAATGTAATAATCCTTTTGCACAGGTCCATCACTGTGGTATGCGATTTCGATGGTAGTTCTCCGGCCAAGCGGCTTGATCTGGTCGAGGATGACGGCGAGAAGCTGAAAGCTTCTGTAGATATAGATGGAAGATATCAGTACTGTACACAAATCATGGGCTTCGCGTTCAGATAGTAACATACCCGATAACATATCCAATGATGAGAGGAGCTTGCCATCTATTCAAGTAGTACCACCAAGCAGCGTCGAAGGCGCACTCTAGTTGATTGCCAGTTCCATGTCAGTAGTCTATTTCTGTTGAATGGCCTGTTCCTTGACTCAAAAGACCAGTACCTCATGGGGGGACTTACTCGTAAAAACGATCAACGTTATCCCAAAATACAACTCGATAAACACCCCAAACAGCCTCACAAGAAGGCTTCTCACTCTCTTCGTCTTCTTATCATCATCCATCCACTTCTGCCCCAAGAAGTTCTGGCCGTCAAGGACGCAAAACCAGTCTCCAACCGCGAGTGAGATCCTGGGAATCTTGAAGTTAAGACCACGGACATTGCAGCGCCGGTTCTCCCGCACCAGCTTCAAGATAAAGCACCCGTTCGTGATCAACATGAAGATCAGTTCAACGAAGATGACCACCACAAAGCCGTTATTGCCAAGTCTTCCGGCGACGACCCAGGTGATGATGTTGGCGAGGGTGAGAACGAAGAGGATGAGGCGGGTGATCATCACCAGGGAGGCACTGATTCCGAACCTTTTGGTGACCTTGTTGTTGTCGTTGTCATCATCGCTATCGAAATCATCGTCGGCGGCAAGGCAGTCCTCGGCTTCGGAAGGAGCAGAGGCGGGAGAAGGTTCGAGGAAGAGAGAGGCGTTGAGACCCGGTCCTCCTTTGGGCGGGTTGGTGTCTGTTGAGGCGAGGAGGGGGGAGGAGGGAGAGGTTTCGCTCATCTTGGTCAAATCTGGCGATGGAGTTCTGGGAAAGAGAAGTCAAAGGCAGCAACAAGTGATATCAAGAGTACAACATGTGATTCACAGTAAAGATTCAGAAAAGTAGCCATCATCAAACAAAGTCGGGATTTCTCATTTATAGATCCCTAACTCTACCAGGTGCTGAGCCTCACATATCCCCTCTGTAATGGTTTCATAAGGGCAGCTTCTGCGGGGCCATCATCGCCGTGACGCGTCCGTTGCCAGCAATACGAAGAAACAGCTTTGCCTTAGCGATGAATGGCCTCCACCCGTCAGCAGTTTTGTGGCCAAGGGGCACTGAATCTGGAGCTCCTTATGCTGTCCGAAGATTGAAACGCTACAAGCGAAAAGTCCGAATATGAGAGCAAATAGGAGTCGAGCTTATTCGGCTGCCTGGTGGAATAACGGCCAACACTCTTCGTGGACCAGCGAAGAGTAAGCCGTTGAGGGGCTTCGTGGTGATAAGGGCCGAACTGGAGTCGAATGACTTTTCAATTATCGTGGCATCCATCTTTCATTTCTCAACGGTACCATCAAATCCTGGAAACGATCCAATATCGACAACTGGATCACGAGTGTTCAAGAAGGGATGGGTTGTGAGCAGGGTCACCATCGGCGAACAACAACAGTTTATGCCGATAAGTGTGACGATGTATGTAAGAACATACATCGACAGTAAGCTTTGACCTTGTCCCGTCGCTGAGACGGGGCCGCAAGGATACCCCGCCTTGCCACTGTCCGACAGCTGCAGCAAGAAACATGGGACGAGGTACCCGAATACAAGATGCCAAGGGTAGGCCAAAGGGCGGAGACATGCGGCAGAAACCCAAGAAGGAAGGCGGTCTGGCCCAATTCAGCCAAGGCCCCGTAAATTTTTGCCAGTCGTCCGTCGCGGGGCCCATTGAATTTCGAATTCCACAGTCGATCCTCGCCCAGCGCGCCCGCGTCCTTTGTCCAGAACCGATCTTTGTTCGAGTTTCAGAGGATCCTTCTGGCATTTTTGTATTCCCACCTCCATGTCCGCCCTGCCTTCCTGGCTCTTCTCCAACAACACCACCTCCTCGTCGACCGCTCTTGCCTCAGAGCCTTCTACTGAACAAAAACACAAAATGGCCGGCACCAAGAAGGTCGTTAAGAAGTCGGGCGACAAGAAGAAGGCTGTCGCCCAGCCTTCCGCCCAGCTCCTCGCTGCCGTTGAGAAATTCCTCACCGAGAACAACTTCGGAGACGCTGCCACCGAATTCACCAAGCAGATCACCAAGAACGGCTGGGAAAAGAAGTCCTCCGACGCTTCCCTCGTCTCCATTTTCCAGACCTGGGAGGCCAAGCCCAAGCAGGCTGGTAGCACCAGCGGCGATGATAGCGACAGCGATGACGAGAGCAGCAGCTCTAGCGAGTCCGAGTCTTCGGACAGTGACAGCGATAGCGACAGCGAAGATGAGAAGAAGAAAGAAGCCCCCGCCAAAAAGGCCGAGTCCTCAAGCTCTAGCAGCAGCAGCAGCGACTCTTCGAGCGACAGCTCTAGCGACTCCAGCTCCAGCGAGGATGAGGCCAAGAAGACCAAGGCCGCCGCCCCTGCCACCAACCCTCTGAAGCGCAAGGCCGAGTCCAGCTCTGAGAGCTCTTCCTCGTCGTCCGATTCTTCCTCCAGCGACTCTTCCAGCTCCGAGGACGAGGCCCCCAAGGCCAAGAAGCAGAAGGTTGCCGAGTCTTCTTCCTCCTCTTCTGAGTCTTCATCTGACTCCTCCTCCGACTCGTCTTCTTCCTCCGAATCCGAAGACGACAAGAAGAAGCCCGCCGCTAAGGCCACATCCCCCAAGAAGGCCGCTGCCGCCAAGAAGGAGGAGTCTTCTGACTCGTCCTCTTCCGAGTCTTCTTCCGATTCTAGCTCGGACTCTTCTTCCTCCGACTCTTCTTCTGATTCCTCTTCCGATTCGGATTCGAGCTCTTCTTCCGACTCTGACTCCTCTTCCGACTCTTCGTCTGATTCCGACTCTAGCTCGGACTCCGACTCTGACTCTTCTGAGTCTGAGGCTGAGAAGAAGGAGGTCAAGAAGGAAGCCAAGAAGGCTACCAAGTCTGACAGTTCCTCGAGCGACAGCTCTTCCAGCGATTCTTCGTCCGACTCTGAGGACGAGAAGAAGACTGAGAAGAAGAAGGCCGCCTCCACCAACGGCTCCGACTCCTCCGCCACGCTCAAGGCTTCCACCGAGTCCACTCCTGTCCCTACCACCGAGGAAAAGACCAACAACCGGGGCAAGGCCAATGGCCCCCCACCCAAGAAGGAGATCCAGCCCTTCTCTCGCGTGCGCAAGGATGTCGTAGTTGACCCGCGTCTCGCTTCCAACGCTTTCGCCGGTCACGAGTGGGGCCAGAAGGCGCACGAGGATTTGATCGTCACCAGAGGCAAGGGCTTCACCAAGGAGAAGAACAAGAAGAAGAGGGGCAGCTACCGGGGCGGGCGCATCGACACCTTCGCCGTCGGCGGCATCAAGTTCGATGACTAAACGGTCATTGATAGACTGATCTGTCCTGTCAGACTTGTCTCCTTTTCTTTCCTTGCTAAAACTCGGTTCTTCTCTGGTATAACAAAAGCTTTGCTTCCTCTTTCCGACCAGTCAAGGATTTCTCTGTGTGCTTTTTGTTTGCATTTGCGATATACCAATTTTTCTCTTTCCTATCTTGATGCATTGTCCGGGGGTGGGCGCGTGCATCTTTCTTCAACTTGGCTAGAGGACAGCATCATGTTGTTATTCTCATACTTGGCGATATGTAAGACATAGATGGTGACGGACGGGTGACTGGCCATAATCGTTGCCGCCCTTACCATCTCCTATGTGTATAGACTAGAATCAGGATAGCTTCTGGTATGGACTTGCGCGGAGCTTGATTGCGATGCGTGGGTACCGAGTTACCGAAACCATCTATAATGAGCTTACATCAAGTTTACTTACGGGAGATGTATTGTGAATAAGAATCCGACCGTTTATCGCCCTGGATAGCATGCCATGTCAAGTGAAACCGTTTACGCAGGTCTGGCGACTCTGTGGTTGGTGATTTATGCCTCCTTCCCGGCATTCGGCCATGCGATAAACGTAGCGCCCATGCTTGACTCCTGTTATCCAGATAAGCTGCACTTTGAATTAAAATTCCATTGTACTAGTTGTCGGTTGTTGTTGCCTGCTATGACTCTGGACCGGAAATCAAACCAGGGGTTGTTTTGGTGTTTCCCCGCCGGTCGTGAGAGAGCCTTGTGAGGTTGAATTACTCCACGGTGAGACAGTCATGTCCATGCAATGTCATATCATACCCATTGATCAACACTCCCTGTCACCTAGCCATTTTTTTGTCCCCTTTTTTTTCTCCATCGCCATCAGTATCACCAAGGGCCAACGGTCACACTAAGCCCGCATGCGTTCGGTATACTATACACGGTATAACGGCCCGGAATCGTTGTCTCCTTCTTTGACCGTTCATCTGCCGGATGGGGCTTACAAAATCACTCTTCTTCGAGAAATACGATGGTAGGCAGTGAGATGTTCCACTTTGTTCGGCATTGATCAAGGCGGCTCGTTGGGCTATGTTGGTGGATTGGTAGATAGTCTAGTTTGTCAGAATGGGCAGATCTGAGCAACCGTTGGTGTCCCAAGGGACCGGAAACAGTTGAACCTCAAATTGACAAGCGGGTGGTTTAGGGCTGAGACGAACCGGCACAGCCTCGCTCGGATGGACAGTGGTTGATTGATTGGGTACGCAACGCATTTCCGTCGTCCTGTGATTGGAGGGAAGAAAAATTGATGGGATCTATTAGCCTGAGGCATTCAGAAAGGCTTCCTTCTGATCGATCCATCCGGCTCGGGGCTTTGTTTGTTGACACACATTTTTTTGCCGAGTCGTTTGCGCTGGCACATGTTGGAGACGGTATGTCTTTAACATGTTGGACCGAACGATGGCAAGGGAAAGATACTGGTAGTCAAACACCCCAGTCCGTCCGGAAGTGTACAAGGTGTATGATTAATCCCAACTGGAAATTTCAGTTCGCCAGTTTTTAACCTGCTTCAACAGAAATTTCTGAAAAGTTCGTGGAAGGGATCATAAATTTCACCGCATTCGGTATCAAGTTGCTGCTTCCTTAACTTCGCTCATTGATTCGATGTTTGGACCAGCTAGGTAGTAAGATACCACAAACTACCTAGCTTGCCGGTACGTCTGCTTACTGGAAGTCCGCTCGCTGAGTCAATAGACTTTGGCTCTCTGTCATCTCGGAGGCTTGGTATTCCGCTCTAAGGTCTGGCTATCGGTGTATGGCGGATGATCTCAAATGTCCGGCGGCCGGCCCCGGTAGGTGAGCTCGATATGTTTCCTGGTGATTCTCTAATTGCATATGACACTCCTCTGAAGCTCGTGAGGCTGGATTTTCCTAACATCAGCTGATGGTGTGCTACATGAAGGGCTACCACGGCGCTGGATGATGCTTCGAGCAAGTGGGCAATTATTGAAGTGGTAAACGGTCACGGGCTGTTGGTCTTGCTTGCGAGTGTATCAAGGCGGCGCATCATGTCGACCAACAGAGTGAAAGATGTTGTCAATTGATTGAACCGTGGGATACCAAGGGATGAAGTACATCGTCAAAGAAGGGATAGCGGACGGTGTAAGTCATTGTCAGCTGGGATGGTGTTGAGTAATTATAATAACAGCAAGCTCGTGTGGTGGGCGGAGGTTATTGAAGTTGGAGTTGGCGTTGGATCGTGCATAAACCACTATATACAGTCGGGACCCCTGAAACTGCATGTAATCCAGATCGCCAAAACCCATGCACTGAGTAGGATGAATGCAGTTTCTAGAAGCGGGACTGAGGCCAAAATAGCCAGTTCAGACGTGGAGATTCTATGCACTAACTAGCATATATGCAGTATCTGGAGTATGCAGCTTCAGGGGTCTCAACTGTAAATGATTATGCCTGTGTGCCAAGATCGCTCACACAGCCCACTGGCTACAACAATAGGTCCCTTGCGATTGGACATCCACACCCGCCTGAGGAGTTGAGGAGGCGCAGCCACGGGATTGCAACATCACACTTTTTTCTTCCAGGTGAAAAGGGACGGGAGATGGCCGGGGGCATGACTGTAAGCTAGGTCGGTATGTACAAGTATGAGTGTACCGTGACAGCTGTTTACCTTACCGGAGGCACACAGGCTCCCGCGTGGCATCCTAGATAGGGCATTCCTACCAGAAGGCGCGAAGCGAGGGAAGCGCCTTTGTGAGGGGCTGCTGCCCTTCCTTGGCCGCCGTCTGCTGTGCCTTACAGCCCTGCCGAGACTCTTGTGACGCTCAGATTTCAGTTCATCCGAACACATCTACTGCTCACCTCAATTTGGCCTCAGAAACCAACACGAGGTACTCTTCAAACCACTCCACGCGGCTCAACGTTCTTAATCCCTTTGGTTTGAAAGGAGCTACCCCCTGTTTGGCGCCATCGAGCTCATCCAACGATGCCGACTTGTCCACGGTCGCCATAGGCTAAGAGCGTTAGTATCGACGCCCGTTATTTTCTCTCTACCAAGCTGGACCGCCCTTTCATTGTTATCATCGGGCTGTTTGGCGCGATCTGTCGAGCAATCACTTTTCATACTTGAAAGGAAGATTGCCAACGACGGGCTCTTTATCATCTCAACTAAACCGCTTGCCGGATGCGTAAAGGGAGGACGAGAGGGAGCCGTTGCGTTGAACTCAAACCCGCATGTAAAAGGTTATAAAAGTCCTGTCGGTGCTCCCACGAGATGTGTGGCATGGCTCAAAAAAAAGACCCGAGTTCTCCTCACCCATTAAGCAAGCTACGAAGGATCTTTCCATTTGTTCCGTCAAGCAAATCATCATCCCCACCTATCTCAGACCAGATGGCTTCAGGCGACGAAAAGCCCCGGGCGCCTCCCCCCAGGCCGTATGATTTGGTTGAATCATTCGACAGAGTGATTGCAGCGAGGGACCAGCACAAGTCCACACCCATCAAGCTGCTCCAACAAGACATCGACACGCCCACGCCCCCGAACGCGAAGGAATATTTCCAGCAGCGTGATGAGGTCATAAGGCGCGAAAAGGCACTTGGGTTCGACCACCATTGCACAAGCGAGGCAGATAGTACGGAGATGAAGGCAAATGCGGTGATCCAAAGACTGAAGGACCTAGATGTCGCCGAGGTCTACGAAAAGGAGGCCAGAATCGAGGGTTATGCTGGTCAGAAACACAAGCGCGTCCCCGGGGATCGTTTTCTAGTCAATGCCCCAGTCATTGAGAAAACGAAACTCTACCGGGCCATTCAGAAGATGCCCAAAGGCGCTCACCTTCACATACACTTTAACGCCAACTTGCTCCCCGAAGTTTTACTCAACATTGCGAAAGAGCAAGATTACATGTACATCATGAGCGACATACCCCTGCTTGACAAGAAGGCCTTTGAGCGATGCCACCTGAAGTTCAGCATTCTCAGCGATAGTACCTTCAAGACAACTTGGTTGGGGCAACCAGATCTCTTCACACGAGATAAAACGGATGTCAATGGAGCCAAGGAGGAGGATGAGTCTGGCCAACCGAAACACATCATGCTTTTCAAGGAATTCTGCAACGGGTTTGCCAAGAAGTACGATGAGGCATATGCAAGCGATGAGAAATCTTGGCTGAAGATTGCGTCTGGGAAAGATCTTGTCGACGAATACCTGACACGCAAAATCGTGTTTCAGCCGGATGAGGCTTACAATCCACATCAAACGGCCAAGGGGTAGGTCCTACGTGGATTCTTGACTCGTACCAATTACAAAGCTAATACTGTCTACAGTGCCTGGCAGAGGTTTAATGCTCATACACAGATGATGAAAGGGCTTTTCAATTACGAGGCAGCTTACAAGGAGTACACGCAAAAGTGCTTGGAGGAGTTTGTGAACGACAACATCCAATACGCCGAGATTCGCCCCAACTTCATGGAAACCAACCAGGTTTGGCATGACAATGGCGAAGGCAGGATTGACAACGAAGGAATCATGGACCTCATTATCGGTGTGTATGAGAAGTTCCAGGAGACTCACAAGCACAGAATCTTCAAGGGACTCAAGATCATCTATTGCACACCACGGTCTTTCAACCCCAACCAGGTCAAATTTGCCCTGGACCAGTGCTTAAAGATGAAGCAGAATGACAAGTATGCGAAATATATCGCCGGTATGTCGTATTCTGCAGCCGCCGTCACGGGGAATCGAAGGCTAACTGAAGCTCTGTAGGATTCGATCTTGTTGGCGAGGAAGGAGCAGGTCATCCACTCAGTCACTTTATTGAACAGTTTCTCGAGTTCAAGAACAAGTGTAGGGATGCAAAGGTCGACATTCCGTTTTTGTTCCATTGCGGCGAGACTCTGGATGTCGGCACGGAGACCGACGGCAACTTGGTGGACGCTCTTCTTTTAGGTTCAAAGCGTATCGGCCATGGCTTTGCGTTGGCTTGGCATCCATACGTCACGCAGCGAATGAAGAAGCAAAACGTCTGTATTGAGGTGTGTCCTATCTCAAACGAGATCTTGGGCCTTACCCCTAGGATTAGTGGGCATACGGTTTACAGCTTGTTGGCGAATGATGTGCACTGCACTATCAGCACCGACAACGGGACTCTTTTCAGGTTCGTTTCTCTGGAATCCTGCTCGGTGTTCAGCCTGCTAACAAATATTCATACAGGTCTCGCTTATCTCATGACTTCTACCAGATTATGGTCGGGAAGGCAGATATGTCACTTTATGGGCTACGCCAACTGATCGAGTGGAGCATTGACCACTCCTGTATGGATGACAAGGAGAAGGACCAAACCAGAAGAACATGGGAGAAGCTGTGGAAGCAATTCTGTGACCAGCTGGTGCGGGAATATCCGGACTTGGTGCTGAAAAGCTTGCACCAGAAGCTCTAGTCTCCATGCCTTTGAATTCCTGGCGGCGAGTCATGACCGATGTTACGAAGAGATGGCCTACGATACATCCATGATTGGGAGGGATTTCAGCGCTTTGTGGCGTTTACTTTTTTTTTCTTCATTATTTTCACTTGAGGGATCCCCAAGGACGACGGGATGGACGCTGAGGGGTGGCAGATTTAGAAGGAAGGGAACTTGAAGGTTTGTGGGCGCAATGATTTTACAAGTCAATCCAGAAGCGGTGATTTTTATTTTTTTTCTTCTTTTGATTCAAGCGAGATCTTTGTGGTCGTTTGTACACGCTAGAGAGGCGTCTTTGATATCCTTTCCTCTTGACTCGTGATCAAGTTCTTCTACTCCTCGTTGAGAAGCACACTGGACCTTGATTAGCTTTCAATTTATTCCCCTATAGCTCATGCTTTGTACCCTACCGCCATTGCACCCTTCATGGTCTGTTCGCTGCGTATGTAAAAACTTCCCCATCTACAACCTCTTCGACTCGGGGTCGTTATCCGCCTTTCGAAGCTCGATAAGCGGAACGGCTACCAACAGCATATGCTCACAGCCTCAGCAACCAGTTAGGGGCTGAGAGAAACACGACATGAAACGGACCATGGTCTGTCACACACCACTGCACATCTCATCTCCTCGGGCGTCCGAAGATCGACCACCATTATGAACAGCCACGGAGAGCCCCGCGTGGCTCAACTATTTCACCATCTTTGCCCGTCTGGTATCTGATGTCGGCCGCCACAAGGCAACCCTCAACCTTTTCCCCATGTCGCATTTCAATCGCACACGGGCGCGCAAGCCAAGGTGCGAGTTTAGACGAACTGCAAGGTGGTCATTCAGTTAATCTGGAGGGTAGGAGGGAAGAGGGAGAAGGGGTCTCATGCAGCCTGGCGCGTTGGATCTATACCCAGAATGATACACAGCCCATTAGGCGGTCCTGGTGGCACAACCACTCAACTAGGTTGGTCGGGAATAACGCTGCCTACGGACCAAGCGCAACAAGGCTCCAGGCGGCACCCACCCACCATCCCATTTGTGGTTCAGCCATTGCGTGCTGCATTCAAGTCTTTTCTGTGCTTGGTGGTTCGCTATCCACAACAAAGTCTCGAGGTCAAACATTTCACTCAGTCACTTCCCTTCATTTGTCATAAGGGTTTGGCTGCCCGATTTCGAATGGGGGGGCTTTTAGGCGCTGGGAGTTTCTGGGGTTCTGAGAGGCTGTGATGGTTGAGTTGTTACCGCGAGGGTTGCATTGCAGCATTCAGCTCAGGCGCGGTTCTAGTTCGGGTAACACTTCAAGGAGGCTCATATCGCCGATCGAGAACAGGATATTAGGACGCCTTCGAAGCATCATTTTCTCCTTCATGCGATGAATATACCTACCCACGAGCTGTTATACCCTCTTCTATACACCACTTTGAAGTGTAGGTGTCGCATTTGTCCAGGTAGGTAGTTCATTTCCATATTTACATTGTTTTCATGTTTACACCAAAAAGCCCCGTCCATTTATTACTTTCTTCATCAAGCCTCCTGTCAAGTCACCCTTGTCGTTAGAACCGACCGTTGAAAGGTGAGAGGCTGGTTTGCCTATCGCCTAGCTGGGCGCGTTGCAGCACTCTGATCCTTCACAGGTGGAGACTCCGCTTTGTTGGCGCTTTTCCAAAGATCCTCACTTTGAGAGGCCGTTGGAAAGTAGCGCTGACGCCCCGTGATTCGAGACATAGCCTGATTCGTTAAGGGGAAAGCTGACTTGTGTCTGAAGACTCAAAAAGGAGGCTTGGAGACTCGAGAACCTTTGCGACCTCTTACCTACTTTTGTGGTTGGAGCTTGGTTTTTCGTTTTCTTTAAAGTACTATCTCGGTATGTCTGTACTTCTGTAGTTTCAAGGAGCTCCAGAACACTCTCTCATGTATGTACAGCTAACAAGGCGTTGACAGACTTTTTGAACTTATTATCATCCTTCATCCTTACCTATCCTCGGTCGGACTACCAGACTAAAGGATTGTCCGAGTAGTCGTTGGCATCTCAATCGCATTTGAGCCCTGCCAGCAGCATAGCACTCCTCTACTACCCGAGAACGCCAAGCCATTGGCGACTATCAGTCTGATATACTCGAACGATTCAGGATAGTCATAAAACCAAAACCTCTGGTTTACTGGACCAGTTACTTGGAACATCATGCCCGACGTCGACGATGATGGTTTCTACCACTGGTTCCCCTGGGGCAAGAACATCAATCCGGGATGGAGCTTCGATGTCATCACGCTTTTGGCCATCATTGGCGAAGGCAGCGTTGCTGAATTCGCTCAAACCATCACCGCCAGTTCTCTCTGCATGCTTCCGCGCCTAATTCCCGCGCCCCAGGCCCTGCTCCGTCCGCAACGGCCCCAACGACTGCCCGAAGTCCACGCCAAACTGGCAGGCGTCTACGGCGGTACTCTCCTCGACTCCGTCGGCTTCTTTGCCAACATTCTGCACCCACTCGACGAGTACAAGGCGTTCGACTTTAGAGTGTTTGAGATCAAGCATACACATCTTCTCCAGCCCGACGTCAGCAGACGGCTGGAGAAGGAAGGCTTTCTGGGAACCGTTTTCGGTCTCCGATGGCTTAAGAGGAAGAAGGCGAAGAAGGCGGAAGATAGAAACAGCGAGATCACATTCAACAACACAAGAGAAAACGGCATGAACGGAGGAAGCCACGAAACCAACACCGACGCGAGCGCGAAAACAGACGCAGACGCCCTCAGGAGGCAACACGGCACCAACAAGCACGTCACCCTCGACGTCGACCCCGAGCAAGGTGACCATGTCCCCACGCCCGGCATCAACCGCCAGCCAACCATGTCCGAGCGCATCACCGACATGGTCACTGCGCCCAAGATGATGACGCCCCAACGCGTCGCCAGCAGCCCCAACGCGCGCTACACCGTCCCGCCCGCCCTGGACTCGCCCATGCACGTCATCAACGTCTTCTCCTTCCTCCTCACCGTCACGATCCTCATCATCACAGCCTATTGGAATGACGGCGCGGCCGTGACCGCCATCGTGACCATCTCCCTCGCCGCCACCGTCATGGGCTACGCCTCGTGGTGGTACCCGCTTCTTATGGCGCGACAAGCCAATGCCAAGGTGCCACCGGGCGACGTGGTCATCCGCACGCGCGAGGGCGCCTTCCTCGTGGTCAAATGCACCGAGGAAGTTGCGCGCGAGCTGTACCAGGGCACGGAAGAGTGCCGCTACGTGTCGACAAAGTTCCACCGTCTGTTCATGGGCATCGCCATGGTTTTGCTCATGGTGGCCGTGGTGCTGTTGGGTAACTGCCGGTGGTCGTCCCAGGCCTTGATCGGCGGCGCCTATGTCCTGCTCAACAGCATCTACTGGGTCTGCGGTCTGCTGCCGCAGCGCTTCTTTTGGGACCTTTCCCGATATACCTTTACGGACATCACGCCCGCAGACGTCCTGAGCCACGATCCGAACGACGAGCCGCCCAACTTCACAAGGACGCTCTGGTATGCGATTCGCGAGACCAAGAAGGATGCGTGGGTGGATAGGTCTGGTGCCCTGCCTGGCACGCTCCAGTGGAAGAAGTGGCTCGAGGAGGCCCTCAAGGCGGCGAAGGAGGGGAACTATAATTGGGATGCGGTGGGCAGGAAGGATGAGATAATGAGAGAGAATCCGGATGCGTACGTTTCTAGGGAACCGTCAAACCCCGTGAAGCAGCATCAGAGTGGACACTGGCCGAATGATCCAGCGGCGCAGAAGGCACCGTTGGATCAAGTGCAGCCGTCGCCTTATCAGCATCCCGGAGGAACTCTGTGATGTGGTTCATGGTTTGGGTTGACTCCGCTTGAGGTTTTGGATGATGTTTTTTTCTTCTTCTTATGCTTGGTTTGGATATGATATACCTGGTCATGACCAACTGGCCGCTTCGAATAGGCAAGTGTTTGGTTCCACATGACTGACTAGACGGTGACAAAAAACCGACACCTAAAGAAAAGGTGTTGGGAAAAGAACAAGGTGTAGATGCATGGACGAGTACAGGTATGGATGAGAGGATAGGTTGACATGTGCCAACATGAATATGAAACATCAAAGTACACTCGAACAAAGGAGGTTGCCGTGTTGATATGGTGCGGCCTGTACTTGCTTGAGGAAAGCCACCCAACCACGTTTCAGGTGAAAGGCCAACACGCTCTTTATCAACATGTGATAATACCGGATAGTAACGAACCTTGAAGCTCTGCTCCAGACTCGTGTCGCGTCTGTCCCGTATCCCTGTGTTCGATCGTGTGGGTGTCCTCTTGAACGTTTCGATCATCGCGGAACTATCACCGCTCTTTGCTTGCGATATTAGCTTGCCATCGACTTGAGCCAGTTTGACTGCTTGAGAAGGTTTGATGCTCCACGATTTCCACGACGATCAACATGGCGTCTACTGCGTACACGGTCTCTGGGAGTCTCGCCCCCCACGAAGCCCGCCAGGCCCATTACGGACCCCACTTCAACCAGGTCCGCACGGTCCGCAGTCCGGTGGCCGTAAAACTTTTTCAAGGTTCGGCGCTTGGTACGGTGGGCTGGCGAGACTGGCAAGCGATGGCGACATTTCTGTGGGGTCTCCGGAGAGTAGTCCGAATAGTAATCGGTGAACCAGACCGGCCGTGGAAGCAGTGTTCACGATTCCGGGCTCTCAAAAATATCCATAGTTGCCCCGTGGTAGACCCGTAGTTGATCCGCGAAACGTGGTCAGGGCTCCAAAAGGCCCCGAGTCCTTATCAGCCAAGTGTGCGGCATGCGGTTCCACCGGGGACACATATCGAGATGTCAGGGCAATGCATCGATGCATGAGCGGGCGGCATTTTGACATCGTGATGGTTGCAGCTTCGGGTGTTCATGTTTCATAAAAAAAAAAAAAAAAGCTCTTCAAAACTTTCTGCCCTCATCACTGTATCTGCCCTGACGGGTTGGAATTTTGTGTGATTTGTTGGATCCTGGATATATAACGGCAATACATGCCTGGTCCAGATGGAAGCATCCATCCTCTTTGCCAAAGAACTTTCATGCCTCAAGGACTGCCAAATGGTGTCGTCAGCTGTGGCCACTCCTCGACGTGCTGCGTACTTGTAGTGTATGTACATCATGACATCTTCAACAACTTTTGCTCTCATGATACCGTAACATCGTGATGAGGGTATTCGGATGCAGATCGATAGTTTCCGTCGGTTACGGCTTGCTCGGCTGCCGGTATCACAGGCTTACAAGTGGTGAAAAATACCTATCTTTCAGCCGGCCGACAACCGGTAGAACTTTTAACGTACTAGTACCATTGTTTCCGGTTGTCGGTGTACGTACTGTATGTTTGCACGGAACTGTAATCTCCAAATGCCTCAGAAGAAAAAAGACAAAGGGATTCTGCGCGAATCAACCTGCCCCAATTCCCACACTGCTCCGCTGCTACTATATCCCGCTTTCGTTTAGAAGCCTGTTCAACGCTATTCACGTCGAGACCGTTCGCTACTGCATCGTAAAGCGTGTCCAACACAACGGATCTCGTTTCCAGCGTTCGCTGAAAGAACGAAACGCTGTTTTAGCGCATCGTAGCTGGTCTACGTAGTAGGTATTATCCGTACACTACAGTGTACTATGTGCGCACCAAAAACACGTTTTAAGCGATGAGTCCTGTGAGTCAAAATGAAACGTGGAAACCCTTTTTTGTACCCCGCTCAGGTCGCCCTGGCCGCCAAGCTCTCCCACACAAAAGTTGTGAAAAGTAGTGTATCTTGGCTTCCCCGCGGAGAACGTATGTTGAGGAGAAAAACTGCAATTGACTTTTGCTGATTCGACGACAAAGCTTTGTTGATCTTTATGTATTTCTTCCCAGAAGAAGAAACCAATTCCAGATGCCGCCAGCCTTGTCTGTACGAACTCAACTGTCCGATATCGGTAGGAAAGGAGCTCAACCAGGTCTGGCGTCGGTGAGCTTCTTTCATGGTTGGCACATGGACCGCACAGCTCAATAAGGCTAGCCGAGGAAAAATCGGTACGCACAAGAAGCAAAACGCAAAAGAGAGTTGTGTGGTGTACGTGCTGGTACATACACGTGAAGTATACGCATTCGGTGGGTATGGTATTTTCCGCTCAATCATTCCCAACGACAGTCTCCCTTAACAGCGCCGTGAAAGCAAGGAGGAGCCATGTAGGAGACTGTTGCGCAATTCTTGGGAGGTGGAGAAGAACGGAGTCGGCTTGAAAGTTCCAAACAGGAATCGAGGAATCGGGATCTGATCGGTATCAAATCGGCTGCAGTTTTTTTTTTTGGTTTTTTTCTTAATGGTGGTCGGAGGGGAGAAGATCTCTCATGCGGACCGGCAAACCGATGATGGCATCGTTTTGGTCATCGCAGTCTGGAAAGTTCCCAACTGTCCCTGCCTCTCTGGACTGGTGGTGGACTGGATGGACTGAAATGAAGGTTGCCCGAGGTGCGGATACGCGTACAGCTCGATGGAAGCTTTGAGGTTGCTGCAAGCTGGCTTCAAGCCATCCCATCCGAATGTGATGCGTTCTTTCTGGGCCGTTGCGACTTTGGGGATCGTCTTTCCCGCGCCCTTGGTTGGAGGCCCTGTCTCCTGTGTCCCTTGTCCCTTCCAGGCAAGCGAGCGAGGTCCATTCAGATGGTGCTCCATCAGCGTTGGCTTTCCGTCTCCATTGGCTCTTGGCAATTCGGTCAGCGGGGCTGACTGCCTCAGGTGGGGCAGTGCTAGTGTGTGTACCGACCCGCAGGATTGGTGCTTTGCCCAGATCTCTACAGAATAGCGCCGCCATCCATATGTTAGTTCTGCAATTTTCTTGTATCGGTGCTGTGACTCATACTTCCCCCTTTGGCTTGGCTGTGCTGCAACCAATAAGAACGCACAATGAAATCTTGCGGGTGGGGAGTGGATCCATGGCGCCTGCATTGGCCTGGGGACGCGCACTGTCGCACACTTCCATCTGACCTTTCAGAAGGGTTTCGTGGTGGGCAAGGACCAACCGGTTGCGCGGCCGTGCGTGGGTGCCTTGCCCGGCACTGCCAGGGCCACCTGCACTGCAGTTTGCTGCCTGATACAAAATCCTTCCCTCCGCCCAGTTTTCCCTCTTTGACCTTCCTTTCTCTTCTCTGCAACCAAATCCACCCTATCAAACCAAAACAGTATCACGAGAAGCATCCATCAAGATGCGTTAAATCGCTCCCATTTCCCCGTTCTTTCGAACTCCAGTTCGGTAATCGTCAACATTAAACAATTTTACGTTTCCCCCTCTTCGTCAACCCCTTCAGCTCTTCCTTCACAGGTAGATCTGAACTTCAGCACCCAGCTTTGTAGCTCGCGCTCAAGTTCTCTTACCCCCACCGCCACCATTCACGGCCAAGACTTTCCAGTCTTCACCACGGATTCCCAACAGTCAACATGGCTTCCCTCCAGTTCACCGAGCCTGCCGGCACTCTCCGCGCAATCACCAGCACAACAACAGCCACCACTTCAGGACTTTGTCTTGTTCGATCAGCCGATCAGACCACACCGTCAACATAATCGCAACGCTCTCCAGCCTCCAACCCGAGGTATCAACCTGAATCAGCAACATCGTAGCCAGCATTTGTCTCCGTCTTTGCAAAACCAGCGAGTTGCAAACATCATCCAGGCTACAGGGCACCAAATCAATTCTTCGGCTTTCACCAATCGGTACAGCTCTTCTCAGAACTCGCGTCCGCAACAGTTCTACGCTTCCTCAGCACCTTCTTCAGCTTCAATCCTGAACACTCAGAACCGCGCACAGCAGCGCCCTCCTGTTCCCTTGTTTCCCAAAAGTACCGGCAGTATTTCGCACGGAAAGCAGGGCAACAAGATGTTCTCAGGTAATTACACCTCTTATCGCATGCCGCCTCTCAACATGCGCTTACAATCTCGCACAGAACTGGACCTGCTGGATTTCGCCACCTTTGACGGTGGAGCTACCACCGAGGCGGCGTTCGCTTCGCCTGCCAACCAGACATACGATCTTTCGAGCAGCGTTCCTAGCTCCGTCTCCAACATGGGCACTGTCTCGCCTCAGGAGCTTCTGCTCCATGAGCCGTACTTGTCTGCACCTAGCTCCACCGCTCTTACGGCTTTGACTTCGCCTTCCATCTTCGACGGTTCGCCGGATTTCGATACCTTCGACATCTCTCCTAGTTTTGGACATAGTGACCTGGAAAACCCAGACACGTGGTTCTCACTTTTCCCTGATGCCACCCCGCTACCTCAGGCTCAGGTCCAGACTCAGCCTCAGACCCAGACTCAGACTGAGCAGCAAACACAACCGCTGCCTGAGCTGATTCAACCTGCACAGCCGACCGTTCAGCCGACCGTTGAGCAAACAGTTCAGTCTGTTGAAGCTTCACCTGCTACCCCATCTGAGGATTTGGAGGTTTTGTCTCCGGGCTCTGGTCATCAGAGGAGGAAGTCGTCTGTCAGCCCTCCCAGCGGTCGTCACTCGTCAGTCGCTGGTGTTGGCTCTCGTCGTCGCGACAAGCCTCTGCCCCCCATTATTGTTGAGGATCCTTCCGATGTCGTTGCCATGAAGCGCGCCCGCAACACTTTGGCTGCTCGCAAGTCTCGTGAGCGCAAGGCTCAGCGCTTGGAGGAGTTGGAAGCTAAGATCGAGGAACTGATCGCAGAGCGCGACCGTTGGAAGAACTTGGCTCTGGCGCACGGTGCGTCTACGGAGTAAACCGAACCTTTCGGCTCCTTGAACAAAAAAAATATCCCTCGATGACGGGCATCGAGGAGGGGTTTCATTGTTTTTTTGTGAAATTCTTATTTCTCTTCTTCTTTTTCTGGTTATCATTGATTATTGAGTGTCGCTTGATCTATAGATCGCGCCTTGGGATATTTCTGGTTTCGGAGTTGTCAGATACCTTTCCTAGCTGTTACATCCAGCGGAAACCAAATCAAAAGTTTTCAGTGTTTTAAAACCATGTTATCACAAAGTGCCATGTGTGACCGCTTCGAGTTTGTGATTTCCAATGTCTTCGTCGTAATGTCCCTTGGCCACTATGTCAATACGAACCCTGGTGATGGAATGTTGAAGGACTTTGTTCACCCGTGTTCAAGACTTAAAGCTGGTACAAGCTTTCACCATACCGTCTATTTTGCTGTAATGTAGGAATACAACTGGTTATACCCTTGGCCTCGACTACAAACACCTGTTGATTGCATCGTTAAACACGCTCTCCTATTTGCCCTCGTCATGTGAGAGATGAAGGACATGTTTGGTAGGCGTTCCCGTCGCTTGCCACTCGCGATCTATCCCTTGATGACTGCTGTCTTCCATCAGTCATAGTCAGTACCTCCCGACCATATCGCCGCCCATTTTGTTTTGTTCTTAAATATCCATGAATCAATGTTCTCAAAGGTTGTCGCGAAGTGTAATACCATTCAGTCCAATGCGGAGATATCGCTCGCAGGCGGGTTGTTGACATTCCGTGGCTTAAGTGATCAACGACACCACCACTAAACTCTATGTTGAGATAAATGCGGACGTAAGATCAGATATCTAATGCCCATCACAAGGATAAAGAAAATACATGATTAGGTCCTCTTCTACCTAGAGGTATTTTGCTCGTATGGATGTTCAGTCACAGTTCCAGAGGACGGCCGTATCATTCCTTACCTTGGGCTACTTTACAACATCAAAAGCACGAAGTAGAAGAACAAGTGAAGAACCATTTCTACCATAGTCACACAAAGCATGGAAACAGAGCACAACAATCTATAACACTTTATGACCGCTTTATCAACCTTGAGATTTTCGCTTTGTACAATCTACATCATTTTTTTCACACCTCCCACCCAACCACCACCACCCCCACTTTTCCATCATCCCGTCTTAATGCTTCTTGACAACTCCCGCAGCATCCGCCTGCGCCGCAATCCTCTTCTTGTACGCCTGCACATCACCAGGGAACTTCTCCACTGTTCCATTCTCGCACACCCACAAGCTCTTGCACACCGTCTGTAACATGGTAACATCGTGGGAAACCATCAACACACCACCCTCAAACTTCTGCAGCGCTTCCGAGAGCGCATCCATGGCCTCGATATCCAAATGGTTCGACGGTTCGTCGAGAACCAAAATGTGCGGCTGCGTGAGCGCCAAGCAGGCAAAGGCCACACGGGACTTTTGACCACCGGACAACAAGGCCATCTTCTGCAGACCTGTGGTACCGGTGATGCCAAAGGCGCCCAGCTGGCGACGGTATTCCTCGTCCGTCTTTCCTGGGTACGTCTTGGCCATGAAGGAGACGGCCGAGGCGTTGAGGTCGAGGGCGTCGACGTGGTGCTGGGCGAAGAAGCCGATGCGGAGACGGGGGTGCATGGTGATGAGGCCCGAAGTGGGGGAAAGTTTGCCGACGAGCAGCTTGAGGATGGTGGTTTTACCGGCGCCGTTGGGGCCCACGATACCGATACGGGAATCGAGTTGGACGTCCAGGTCGACGTTGCGCAGCAGGATCTTGTCGGGGCTGTAGCCGAAGGTAACCTCGGACATTTGCACAATGGGCGGCGAGAGCTTCTCCACCTCGGGGAACTGGAAGTGCACGCTGTACTCGGTCTCGGGCGGTTCCAGGACGGGCATCTTCTCGAGCTTCTTGATACGCGATTGGGCTTCTGAAGACTTGGCCGCGTTGTACCGGAACTTGTCGATGAAGGCTTGCAAGTGGGCACGCTGCGCCATCTGGTTCTCGTACTCGCGCTTGGCCACCTTCTTGCGCTCCTCGCGCGTGGCGTAGAAGGAGTCGAAGTTGGCGCCGCGGTAGTAGTCGAGCCGCATGGAATGCTGGTGGATGATGTCGGTGGCAACCTCGTTGAGGAAAGCTCTGTCGTGAGAGACGACGAGCACGGTGCTGGGGTAGGTTTGGAGATAGTTGGATAAGAACGTGATGGAGGGGACGTCCAACATGTTGGACGGTTCGTCGAGCAACAGGAGATCGGGCTCGCAGAAGAGGGCTCGGGCGAGGGCGAGACGCATACGCCAACCACCGGAGAACGTCTTGGTCGCAAACTGTTGGCGTTCTGGCGAGAAACCCAGACCGGCAAGAATGCTGGCCGCTCTCGACTCGGCTTTATCCGACTCCATTTCGGCAAGCTTGCCCTGGATCTCGCCGAGCTTGTTGTCCTGAACCTCACGCTCCCTATCAAGCTTAGCGGCATCGGCTGAGGTGTCGGCCAACCCGACGCGCTGAGCCTCAATGTCGGCCAACTTCTTGATGATCTCGGCCTGCTCCTTGAGAAGGACCTTACGCCAAACGTCGGCGTCCAAGACGGCCTGGATGGCAGGCGTGTCGTCACCCGTGAGTTCCTGTTCGACGTGAAGAATGGAAATGTGCGTAGGAATGGGAACCTCTCTGCGAGAGAGGGCTCTGAGAAGCGTAGATTTACCGACACCGTTGTGACCGACGAGACCATAGCGATGACCGTAGGCGAGAGTCAGAGTGGTGTCGGTCAAGATCCTGAGACCACCGATGGTAACGTCGATGTTGTCGATCTTGATGTCCTTGGTCTTGCCGGAAGAGCCGTTCATCTGCAGAGGGTTGACGGCCATGTAGAACTCCTCGTACGACTGAGCAGGATCGACCTGGTTGAGCAGACGCGAGGCCTCATACTCGACCGTCTTGAAGGTCTTCTTGTTCTGCTTGGCCGCAATCTTCCTCTCGGCCTTCTCCAGCTTCTTCTTGTCGACCTTGGACTCGACCTTCCTGGCGTTGGCCGACTCGAGATCGACGCCGCCCGTAGCCACGGCCAGAGTCGACGAGATGTTCCTCTGAGCGCTCACTTGGATAGTCTGGTCAAGACGCTTCACAGCCGGACCCCTCTTCTCCTGGCTGTCGTTGGCAGCAGAGTACCTGTCCACCCACTTGTCGACCAGCTGACGGATCTTGTCCTGCAGGGCGGCATTAGTACCACCGGAGGCCGAGATCAGCAGGTCGGTGATGGCGGAAGCGGCCTCGACGAGTGGAGACGGGCCGGTAGCATCCTCATCGCCGGACCAGGCCGTTGAGGCATGGGTGAGATAGCCGGCCGAATACTCGGAGATGATCGGGTCGATGTTGGGGAGAACGGTCCTGATTTCGGCTTCCATTTTGGCTATGTTGGTCTGACAGGTGGCCGATCAAATTACGGTGTAAACAAACACTGTCAGTCTTCTCACGTTTCCTTTGATCTTGAAACGTAGCTGTAGCCTGTCGGAGTGCGATATCAAAGTGGAGTTCAACTTTTGATACTTTCACGGCGCCGGTCCGCCTCCCGGGTGCCCTCGTCTTCTGGGCGCGGGGCGGAATTTGCCGCCAACTGACCGCTCGACGGTGGGGTTCATGGAGAAGCTATGATTGGTTTGTTTGCACTCGAGAAAGCTAGCTGTTACTGTTAGTGCAGCAGCGCTAACGCCCGCAAAAGGAGCAACATCATCACGAGAAACTTCACCACCAGTGGCATCGAATCCTTTCCCTTTTTAACATCATCAGCACGGGCAGGCACCAGCTTTCTTGCATGGGATATTCTTCCCGCCTTCTAGAACACGCATCGTGCACGGGCAGTACGCAATAGAGCAGTGTAGACCCTTTAAAAGGGAAGGGTACGATGAATGGCCCCGATGAGTTTCGTCCACTTGTCTGGAAACCACCAGGCCTCGGCCCAGGGCCGCATCGCAAGTTTCGCCAATGATGGCACGCCATTAGACACTTTACGAGTTTGGTTCAGACGGCTGACAGTGGTGCATTCAACCAATGCCCACTACCACAGCTACCAACTTGACCTGAATCGAAGACGCACAAACCTTACCAAGTTCTTTGCAAACATGTCCACTGAATCGAAAAGACATCTGCCTTTGACCATTACACCATCTTGAACGCAGGGGAAATCCAAGAAGCCACTTCAGCATTTAACCGCTGCTTGCTCACTGAGTGGAGCGTCACTATCACAGAAAGAAGAAGCGCGAAGGAGCAATTGGAGCAAAAGAGCCCTGCCCTAGGTACTGACGAGTACGAATCTTACAGTGCCCGGAGGACAAACATGCAAAAGCACACACATGCCCGAAGCCGCTT
The DNA here is from genome assembly GCF_000213175.1 of Neurospora tetrasperma FGSC 2508. Classification (NCBI taxonomy): domain Eukaryota; kingdom Fungi; phylum Ascomycota; class Sordariomycetes; order Sordariales; family Sordariaceae; genus Neurospora; species Neurospora tetrasperma. Next base: position 1,943,468 of record NW_009799104.1, on the reverse strand, counting down.
TGGTGTCGCCTATTGATGTCCTTCGCCGCCCATCAAAAGCAGGGGATTTTACTGGGCGTGTAAATTGGAATTGATTCAACCCAACAAATCAAGATGTCTCAACCGACGGAGGTTCAATGATGTGTGTGTGTGTTTGCCCGCACGCGGGTGGACATCTCTTCTTATCCTCTCGTCGTGTTCTTTGTCCGCCCGGCTGTCCGTCTGTCTGTCTCCCTCACCTAATAGTAGAACTCCAGACAATGATCAAATCAACTCGGGCGAATTTTCCAAGACAAATTACCGACGGCGACCAGCATCACTCATCGTCTGATTCAGCCTGCCAGCTAGGTGTGTACCAGCTACCGCCGAGCTAATCCCTACCTCTAAGCTCTACCCTACCCTACCTAACCTGCCCTGTCCCGTTACGGTGATAATTTATTAGCGAAGCGAGTAGGTACCTAAGCAAGCGATTACCCCCCCTTGCCGACCGCCAAAACATAAAACAAACCGCGCGTAAAATGCGGTTACAATGTGTGATAGTCACCAGCGGACATTCCCAATCCCCACTACTACACTACCTACCTACCCTGGCGATAGCACCATCGAGCGGTGCTTTTTTTTTTTTTTTTTTTTTTCCAGGTCTTACCAAGGTTAAATCGTTATTGGATGTCTGTGCTGTGTTTTAACATCACAAACCTTTGCGCAGTTTCAATGAACAAGATTTCATTTTCGCCCTTGGACCTGCCTATCTCCTACCTATCTCTCTGCCCGCCACGGGGCGCCGCCGTATGTATGTTTCGGAGCAGAGTCAGAATCAGAATCAGGTAGATGCATGTTTTCCAACAGCTGTCTGTTCCAACTTTCGTGTGTCTTGGACAACGGAACGGCCCACGATTAGGGCAGAGGCGGCGCAACTGAGTCTTGTGGAGAGAAATACCCAAGGGATCGTTCGCTGCCTGTTTCTCCCCAGTGTCTCGCCAGATGGTTACGAGACTGTGGCTGACACAAATGGCTGGCGGGATGTGAAGTCGAGCAGAGAAGGGAAAGATAACTTAATGCAGTGGTCGAAGTTCATACCAGTAGTGGGTGGGGGTATTGATCTTCGTTTCGTACCTCCTGTAGAAAGGCGACAAGGTGAACGATGGATGCTTCATACACTAGTATCAAACTTCTAGATCCTCTAGTGGCGATCAACCCATCTACATACTAGCCTGCACAACAATGCTGTGTCGTGGAAACACAGCAATTGCTTGTGTCCTTGATGATCTGCATACACTGCCTACGCGCTATCGCCCGCCGCAAGATACATCGAATGATGATGTTCTTTTGTGTATCCCATCAAATATGTGGGTTCAGAGAAAGGAAGCAGTTGAAACGATCTTCGCGATAGTTTTAAAGAGGGCGCTCGTGTTAGGGTATTGAAGCCTGCGGATATGTTGTGCGATGTGTGGACAGTGTAGGTCGCCGCTTCACCGGGATACTCTGGGTGTATGTATGCATGTTCTGGCTCACCCAGGTAGGTCTATTTGCAAAGTCATATATCTGCTAGAGCCTCAAGGGACCGACGTGTGTTTGATGGGTTCTTTGTGTGAATGAGAGGGAAATGAGTAATTGGACGGACGGGAATTATCGCAGTGACCAAAACATTTCCAGCAATTAATAACATGTACGTGTTTGTACGGATACTTGCGCCTTCAATGGGCGTCTAATAACCATCCATCCGTAACGCTGCCGCGGGAAAGGGAAACCGAGCGGCTTTTTCGTTTATAACAGAAAGCTCGCTCATTGGTAGTGATCAATCACATTTCCCTCATCGGCTTCGCGCGCAAAGAGAAAGAGATGATCATGGAAGATTTGTGGGGGAGTTTGAACTTCAACCTCCAAAGAGGTGAAGAATTCCGAACCATGAACAACTAAACATCACCAAGCAGACGTCCCGCGTTAATACCACCCACTCACTAGTCACCATCCACCACTCACTACATACCTGTTCCATTCACAACCCTTGTCACCCACATTCTTTTTATAGCATGGCAGCCATGCTTTTTCAGCCTTGTTGCTGCCAAGTTCTATCGATTTGATTGAAAATGAAAAGGATGTTCGACGTGGACAACTGTCTTCCAAGGGATTGATAACCGCCACAGTCTCATCCATCGCTCAGCTTGCGTGGGAAAGCCACGTTTCGCCAGATCTGTTCACGACATTGGGCCCTCGGTATTTGATGCGCTTTGGGACAATGACAATGACAATGGGAACAACGATGACGACGACGGCATAGAATATAACTGGGTAGCGAGAAATGAGCTAGTATCAGAGTTGGACGCAACCAAACCCGGCCACCCGCGACTGGGAGTCTCCCGATCCTAGTCGAGTATTGACAGTTTTCTTGTTATAGGCAGGCATAGATGAACACAATATTATGTAGTCGATTACTGAGGTGTACTGTACATATTCTGAGGGGGTTGCTGGCTTGCTAGCTGGCCGGCTAGCAGCTTCAACACGGCTCGTAACAAATAATCCGTTGCGGTATAGGGATCGCTTACATGCCTTGGCAAGCCAGTTATCAGTTGTGAGCTTCGGGGCCAGATATACCCCGTACCAGATCCTTTCCTCCCCCACGCATTTTCGGAGCAAGGGCTGTGGCATAGAGACTTCAGAACTCGACATTTCAATATTCCCTGTTTCTCTCTCTGTATCGAAGTAGCTAACCTCTTCCGGCGAATGTGGTGAACTAAAACATGAAATAGGTAATTCGTGAAGGAGAAGAGATAAAATCACACAAGAAACGTTTCTACATGAAGGCGAACCAGGTGGTGACCAGTGGTGTCTGGTGATGGCCAGACAGCAAGTTGATGGACAGAGGGAAGAAGTTTGAACTAGTTGATAAGATGGTCCTGGTATGGGGAATTGAATGGCTTGTGAACTGGCTACTCTTTGGATATAACATTGAACACCGTGGATGAGTGCCTTGAGCGAAGCACTGAGATAGAGGGCGGGCTGTTATCGAGTGGATGTGTCGAGCGAATAGTCATGTTGGACGTGGTCGTGGCCCGATGGCCGGCGTGGCCTGCTGCAAGGTTCAACTCCGCAATGAAATTCAATGAGAGAGAGAGGAAGATCCTTGTTTCACGGAAAGGCAGGCAGGCTTTAGTTTTGGTGTGCATCATGAGCTCCTCCCGGAAACCAGGGGTCGAGGATGTTGCGTGGTGTGAGCTGTAGCTTCCGAAGCACACATCGATGGCATGCGGGTTTCAATGCATCATTTTTGGACGCCATCTGTGTTGTCATCGTTGTTGATGGTATCAAAGATTGAACCGAAAGATGTTGGACGTTCAGAGTCAAGAGGCAAGGGGTACAACATTGTTTCATCTGATCCACGGTCAGATAATTGCATGTAGGTAGATGGATCGCAAAAGCAAAACCCCAAACGACGCAGTCAATTTACTGTACCGTTGGATACGGAAGAAGACTGGAATCAGCGGGCACCAATTGTAAAGATAGTCTCTCAAACATTGTCTCGCTCTGGGTCGGTACCACAATACTTAGGTACCCAGGGAAAGAAAAAATGAAGCATCGAGAGATGGCTCAGAGCGGATACCCATCACAATATGGCAGGAGGAGCAGATGGCACGAGGATACCACGATACACGGCACAAAGCTCGTACTCGGTGGAATCCATGACGTGCATCATCTTCTCACAAGAAGCTAGGGATGAATTGGCATCTGCAATTCTGCATGCTCTTGTTTCGCGTTTGTGGAGGGCTTGTGTCGATTGGTAAAATTGGCGAGTGGATATATGGGATTGGGGATGCAGCCGGCGTGCACTGCATCTCAAAGTCTGGTTTCAAAAACAAGCAAAAACAACGTCAACGGCCGGTGAGATTGGAGAAGAAGAACAAGAAGAAGGCATGGCCAAGTCAAAAAATGCTCCACTTTGGAAAGCGTGGCCATGTCTTCCTTCCGTTCGGGGCTTTCTCCACTTCCATTCTTCAGTTCCTTCTCTCCAGTGTTCGCGCGCACCCGCCGTGTGCTACATCCATGCCGGGATACGTACCAAGGTACCGCTGGCACGAGCGCAGGCACGCACCGCGCGCTCCCCGTAGCCGTGTCCACAGGTGGAAGCAAGCGAGTAAGTAGCTGACAGCCGGGGTACAGACAGGCATGAGAGCAAATCGCGCCAATCCGAACGGCTTCCCTGACCCGGCACCAAACTTCCACTTGAGTCCCTCTTCTGTCGAGCTTCGTCCAGCAAGGACCTGACCCAGTCGATTCCCTTGCCAGTGGACCCACCCCTCGCAGAGGTGCCATGGATTTCAGCACCGAGGCAGGTCCCAGTGGGCGGCCGGCCGTCACGGTCCAGGGCCCCTTGAAAGGTGGTAGTAGTTGGAAGGACGTCCAGTCGCAGCCATCGCACGGCTGCAAGCCGAGACGGGCGACACGGGCGACAACCTCAGGACGGACGGGAGGTGCGCGACCTTTTCTCGCCTTTTGGGGGGGACGGAAGAGGAGAGGGGACCTGCGTGAGGTGACCTGCATTGACCTTGTTGATTTTGCATGTCTCGAGCTTGATTCCATTGATTCAGTTCAACCACACACCTACCACACAACAACCTCTCCCTTACCTTCCTTTCCACCACACAAGGCGCCTGCCGTACTCCCGTTCCAGAGGTCTAACCCTTCCATTCACTCATTGGTGACGCTGTGATCAGTCTGTCTCTGTGTTGAATGTGGTGGTGTGGTGGTGGCTTTTGAGAGGCTCCTCCACCATTCTCTTGTCTAACACATTGTTTGTCTCTTTCCCCTCGTTTTTTCAGTGTGGTGGTAGATACCAGAGGTAACTACCTACTTGGACCCTCGAGCCTACCTACTTGCGACAGCGTGCTGTACACGGCAACTATACAGACTTTCTCTCACTTGGACCCTTCAACCTAGGTTACCGCGGCCATCTGTTCAGGCCAAGCTTGACGTCCATTCATTATTCAGATAGATCATCTTTGAATCGAACGAGGTCGCCATTGAGGATTAAGCAAGCTACCCACGCCGGCGACACTTGCTCGAATCTGTTTGGCAGCGATCCCCTCGCCTATCGAACCGAACAACAACAGCGGTGTCTCTGTTTCCACCCCAGTGTCCGCCACAGCCGTGTCGGCAGTCTGGAGTCTGTACACACTACATACAGCAAAGGGAGAGTCGGATCCCTTCGTCCCTCGCAGGTACGGATTCGGTTGCGCATAGAGTGGTCCCAGGTTCTGGTCACTCACTCGTCAGCGGTCCCCAGCTCCGGCTTGCAGGTTCAGGTTCAAGCTGTCTCGTTCACCTCCACCACCCAAAAGCGGCCAAGTCCCCCAAAGGGGCCCCAGGACAGGCCACCTACCGCCGACCCAGCAGCGAATTCATTCCGTTCAACAGGGAGCGAGCAGACCTTTCCTCGAGCTGGATGAAAATTCCAAACTGCCCAATTCCGTCGTCAATCATCTCATCACTGTCGCTTGCCGACTGCAACTGCAATTGCAATTGCAAGCCGAACCGGTTCGTGCCTTGCGTGTTCGGGCCTGTTTGAAGGACCCTACCTATCGATCCCTTACCGCGGTGGACTTTGGTGCCCACCATTTTTGCAGCGTCCTAGAGGTACCCTGCCGCCCTGCAGCAGTTAGGCGGCTGTCAACCCACGGCCACCTGCCATCCCATTTGCGACCACAACGGGCGACTACACTCGATAATACACAACGACGACCATTGCGATTTACAACCTGTTGCGCTTGCGCTTGCGATTCCGACTGTGACTACGGTTGCCCGGGGCTACTGCGATCCATCGACCAAAGGTGCAAACTCGGTGAAGGGACCAAAGGGGAAAGGGGCTTCGACCGCAAGAACGCGCCTGTATTGTCCACATTCCTCCGCCGCCTGTTGTCTCCTTACCGCACCACACACCAACAACACCCGCCCAAAGCAGTAATGTCCTGACGATGCAAACCGCCATCTTTTGCGAACCACGACTTTTCCCTTGCTCCCTTTTCGCTTCCCGGCGGTCAGTCGTTGACATAGCTGTCCCCCCCGTCCGGCCAAGATGCAGGCCGTGCCGAGTGTAAGTGGACAAAAAGAAATTCAAGGTCGACATACTCCAGCACCACCAACAACAACATCATCATCATCATAATCATCACCTTCACCCACCATCACCATCACCGATAGATACTACCTACTTTTTCTGCACATCTCGGCATCCCCACTGCGCAAACAAAACCCACTGGAACACACACGATCCCCCTTCTGGACTTATCGCGGCGTCCTTTCCCTCTGCCATTTCCCGCCTGCACGTAGCCGGTTTTCGTTGCAGGATCCCCGATGCTAACTTCAATGCTTGCGTGCAGCTTGTGGGAACCGGCACCGTTGTTGCGGCCGCCACTACTGGTCTAGTATTTGGCCAGCCTCCCGACCTCGACTGCCCTCAGCCCATACCCAAAAGAAAGATGGCCCGGAACTACGATCTATTTCGAATGCCCATGGCATCTCCTCGACCCGGCACTAGCGGTATCCTTTTCACCTCTCCACAATCAGAATACTTCCCGTACAGCTCCTTCGAACCACCCCTTGATGTAGTTCCGGGACCCCTTACGTCACATCCCACGAATTCGACCGGCCAGCGCCCCGGCAGTTTACCCCCACCACCTTCGAGAGGGAACCGAAGGCAGTCATTCATACGGAGCCATAGCGAGCGGTCCACAAGCAATAGTGTGCGGGATTCGAGCTCGTCGAGGGAGTCGTGGTTGAAGCGCTGGTCCATACGTCCTCTGTCCCAGCATGAAAGTAGTCCAAGGTCAAGCATGGGTCCAGACTCGCTTTCGATCAATTTCTCCAACAACGGCTCCGAAGCGCCCATGTTGAGGTCCAGCACCACCACTGCGTCGGGGCCACAAGCGGCACCAAACAAGCTGGTCAAGAGGATAACAACTGGGCAAGGAGGAAACTCGGAGACAAAGCAAAAACGAGGATCGAGGCCACAATTACCAACGTTGCGACGACCAGCCACCAGCCACCAACGGTCCATGACACTCCAGCAGCTTCAGGGCACCTTCTGTCCAACACCGGTGGATCCCAAGTTCTCGCTAGAAGAAGAGCCGGAGCTTCCACATCGTACGATGAACCCACAGGCGGATGCGGGCGTTGCCAAGGGTCGCGGGCGATGGACATCGTTCTTCCATGCTCGGATACTCAGGTCATCCGGCCGGAGAAGTGGTGCGCGGTTGAGCGAAAGTAGCCTTGATAACCTTTTGCTGCCTTCCAAGCGTGTGCAAGTACACACAGATAATGCACCCAGGCCCTACCTAACCAAGCCAGATTACATAGCGGCTTGCCCAACTCCTGAAATGAAACCACGGCAATCTCGACCGGAAACCCGAGGAGGACGTTTGGAAGGCCTCGACAGTGCACCACTTGCTTCTCCAACTAGGCAGTTGAGAAGGTCGATGTCGTTCCGAACTCTCGATTCACCCGAGACAAGGGTCCTGAAGAGTACAAACGCCCGACGTCCAAGACGAGGCACTACAAGCGATGCCGAGGGCTGCGGTAGACATGCTGCAGGACCGGAACCGTTGGACGATTTTCTGCTTCCTGCACCCAATCGTGCAGATCAGCCCAAGGCCAGACCGACTTGGGATGGAATTTCTCCACCAACTCAAACAACACCAAAACATCTTGAAACAGGCTTGAGGCCGGGCCTTCGTCTAGTTATTTCTCACAAAAGAAACACTTCAGCCCCGCTTGTTCCCATGTCCCGCATTCCAAGCCTCGACGTCGACGTTACACGAGTGGATCAACCCGGCTCTATCCCCTCATTAGCTTCTCCAAGTCCATGTCAAGACCCAATCAACGACATGTCGGCCACACAGGGCCTTGCGGTGCAACCAAACAGTCGATCGGGCGGCTCTGGCGAACAAGCGTCCACATTAGCTGGCTCAGAATCGATCGACGGTCGGGATGGTTTGTCGGGCGATGACGATGACACAGACCTTCGAAGCGACGGCTTGTATGATTCGTTCCGCACCGGTGCCTCCTCCAGTCGGCTGAGGACGGTTGAAACGCCACTAGAGTCCATGTTTGACGAGTCGCCACCGGGCACCGCTGGTAACAGCAAAGACAAGAGGTTGTCTATCCAAGAAATTCTCGGGCAGTCGTGGGATGGTGCTACCAGGATCATGGAAGAGGACGAAAGTCTTCCGCCAACCTTGCGCGCCGCGTTTATGTCGGACACAGCCAAGATCGCTCACAATGGAAGCGACCAAAATAGCTATGAGCTTGATCCTACACCAACCCTCACTTTGGGCGAACATGACTTTGGTCGCTTGTCGCTCGATGATGATGACGACGACTGGGCGCGAGACGATGATGAGACCTTTAGTAACCATCTTTCACCGCCGTCTACGACAAATTCAAGTCACGTCAGTCCCGCGATACGACAGGCGCTAGCAGGCCTGTGCGAGCAAAACGATGCAGACCTTGGCCACGATGCACTCGACGACCGATCGCGGAGTAACATCTTCGACTGGTGTGAACAACCATCGGTTGACAAGTTCGATCACGATGGCCTATCATTGCGTCCCAAGACGGTGCACGGAAAGCACGAGCTGGACTTGAGGGGAGGCCGCTCTGTGATTCGGAAGGGACCCAGCGCAGTCCACATACGGAGCCAAAGTGTCCCCGTCGTTCCTGATCTTGCTGAAGGCTCAAAGCCTACTCCCAAGTTCGGCACGTGGGGGCTGAGTTCCAAAACGGTCAGCGAGGACTGGGACGACGACTTTGATTTTGACGAGGTGCCTGTGAGTGCAACCGGCTGCAAGGACTCGGCCACGAGCTTCTCGATGGTTGTCCCTGCTTCCATCCAAGCGAGCCAGCCTTCTGTTAAAGCACATTCGGGACAAATCCGCGAACTTTCTTTGTTGGTCAATGACCTCAAGCGGCTTTGCCGTCATGGAAAGGAGCTTGACATTATGAATGGCCCAGCAGCATCGAAATGGGAGGAAGCTGAGAACGTCATTGAGCTTGCTTCGCCAGATGAGGAGGACGAAGACGCCGACGCCGACGTTGACGCCAGCTCACAGTCAACGGAATCAAAGATCTCAAGCATCGATGAGCGTTACCTGGAAGAAGGCTTTGACGGCTCGATCCTTGACCAACAAATCGATCCGTTTGAGGCCATACCGCCTCCCATGGGAAAAACCACGGTGATACGCGAGCGACAAACGGCACGGCGACGATCGGTCTTCTCTCCCGACGATGACATCTTTGGTGGAGGTTGGCCGCTTACGGAGGGAAACCCAAAGGCGACGCGACCGCACACCCCCGAGCGATCGACAAGTCCCACCGAAAAATCGGCAATGATCGCGACAGTTATTGAAGCCATGCAACAGCAACGTTCAACGGCGGACGCTGTTAAGCACGTGGCCCCAGTTAAGCCTTCAAGTTCGAAGCTGTTTTTCGACACAAACAGCCTTCACGAGTTGGTTAAGCGAGCGGGCCAGCTTCGGGATTCCCTCGCGGAAACTGTTCGGCGGGCAGAATTGCTTACGCAGACTCCCATCAGTACTCCCCGGGTTGAGCCACCGAAACCTCGTCATAACCTTGACGGCAGCCCGGCTTTCACTCGAGTCTTCACGGACCCCTCTGCAAGCCCACAGAGTCCGCAGCGGCGGTTACCCAAGAGCCATAGTACGAATTCGGTCCTAAGGAGGAAATCATCAGTTGATTCTCCACGGTTGCATATGATGACCGTCAGCTAGTGGAGGATACGAAAACGACGGCACGCCCGACGCCCAACGGGATTGAAAACACACTGTATATGTATAAATAATATATTTCGCCACGAACCCATCGACTATGACGGAACATCATCCTCTTATGTTTGAACCGGCTCTTGAAGTGGGCTGGATCGAGAATATGAGTGGTTAGGGTCTTCCTGCTATGTTAGGCTGAGGCCATCGGATACGAAGCTATACTGGAGGCGGGGTTTCGATCGATTAAAGCGAGACATGAGAGGATGCGACAGCAAGGCGGGTCGCACTGCTCTACTGTAATGGAGGAGAGAGCGAAAAGCAGGATAATGTATGGGGACATAATGACCATGGCATAGCAGGGCGTGCGGCATATTCATCGTTCTTGTTTTCTTGCATGGCGGGATCTTCCTTGAGCATCAGCAGCACTTCCTTATACCATTTGCATTGCTTCTGCGTTAGGTTGTGGAATGGGGAATGGAGGGAGGGAAAACATACCAAAACGAACACACGGGGGTTGAGCAAGCGGAAGCATACCCTACGCACAGCATGGCAAAGAAAAGCCATCAACAACAATGATCAAGTCATGAAATAGCCTCATGAACGGGTTGATCATTCTTCTAGTTAAATTAATATGTCAATGTCTATCTACAACTTTCATTTACTGATTCCGTATATGTTGGGGAGCATTCCGTGCTTGTCCAGCTCCATCCTTCTGTTGTCTCTGTCCCCTCAACTTTGTTTACATGTACACCTGACTGACAAGAAGATGGGGAAATGAAGGTCATCATCCCTGCCATCATAGGCGACAGATGTTGCATGGCTGCTGCAATGCAGTGGACCTACATACTTCTAGTGTACTGCTCAATGTAAGGTACAAGTAACGAGCGATTCTTTCGTTATTTGGATGAATGAGATCTCCTTTTTTTCCCCAATCCCAACTTCCGGTGTTTTGTTCGATAAATGATATGCGACAAGGTTCAGGAGAGCGGGCTCATCCTTCCCTTCTGCGGGCAGTTGGCAATCAAGGTACACTACTACCCCAAATTGCCAATCAGCAGGCCCATACAGTACCCCGTACACTATGTACACTACACTACCGTAAGCTACGTACGAAGCTGGAAGCGTGGAGATGGAGGGGTAGCTTGCTTCCCTTGGTTTGTAAGTCATGGATGGCGTCAACTATACTAGTGTATAATGCCGCGTCGAATTGAGGAGTTCCCATCTAGTGTATGTGTCTGTTTCCCCCTGATATCCAGCTAGGTAGTGTGCAGGTCGGGTTCAACAATGGATGTGAGTGTAGCCCCCTACCATACGAGTCGCGATGCCGTCCCCGATCTCACAGTCTGGCCGGGCCAGTGACTCGTGCCCAAAACCAACAGCCAAATCCAATTGGAGGTTGTGACAGTTCGACAGCGGTCTCGAGCTGGCGACTTACCCCACATTGGCAGGAGCATGTGGGACCCGCCGCCCGGCTGGTTTTGCCTGCCAACTCTGCCAGCCAACCAGAAGCAGACTAGCGCGTCGCGCTGGCCCCGAGAGACAGCTGGGGGCCCGGGGGGGTTGTGTTTGGCGAAGCTGAGGTCAACGCGTGAGGAATCAAGGGTGCAGGGACCACCCAAACCGAGTCGACAGGCCTTCCACCCTTCCAAAAGTTCGACAGTGCCTGATGTCCCCACTTTGGCAAGCGGCAACCCAGCAGCAGCCCGGCGAGCGGCGGCGGCGGTGAACGAGAAGCTGGTGCTGGCCGGCTGTGGCCCGCTCATTTCTTGCACCAAAAATCAACAAATCTCCCTTTCCACTCCCAAGACTCCCAGTCTCCCCTAGGCCAGACATCAAACCGAACCTCTCCACTTTCACCGACCTCCGTTGTCTTCGTCTATCCGCGTCGGCTTTATCACCACTTCCATCTTTTTGCTCTTCCATCTTTCTGCCTTCAACCTCCACATAGACCCGTGTTCGTCATCACCAAACCGTCAAGATGCGTGAAATTGTAAGTCTCCCTTTGGTGACTACTGCGCCGCGGCACGCAGAGCAATCCTTTTTTTCTCTCTTTCCCTCCTAAGACCCCTGATTGCTCTACCCCACCAAACTGCCTCGTCTCCTTCTGTGCCTCTGCCTACTGCTGCCTGATTCATCATGATCCTGCTCGCTTTCTCGCCATCGCGGACTGCCATCTCTCGCGAGTATCATGGATATCAACGCTGACACGATTTCTTCACGTGCTATAGGTTCATCTCCAGACCGGCCAATGCGTAAGTCGATGATGGCTTCCACTCCCGTCGCGATCCAACGACAACAGCAGGACTAACACAACAGCCACGATCAGGGTAACCAAATCGGTGCTGCTTTCTGGTACGTCGTCATCATCGCGAACAACTACACTTTTGAGCGACGGAACCCGACGCTGACAAAACAAACAGGCAGACTATCTCCGGCGAGCACGGCCTCGACGCCTCCGGTGTGTACGTAACCTCGTGCCCAATAACCATATCTGGTGATGGCCTCGAAAGCTCACCGCCCACTACAGGTACAATGGCACCTCTGAGCTCCAGCTCGAGCGCATGAACGTCTACTTCAACGAGGTGAGCAACAACCAGTCTCGACGATCTCCCCCTCATAGAGAATTCGCTCGTTAACTAGCTTCGCGCTTGAAAGGCTTCCGGCAACAAGTATGTCCCTCGTGCCGTCCTCGTCGATCTCGAGCCCGGTACCATGGACGCCGTCCGCGCCGGTCCCTTCGGCCAGCTCTTCCGCCCCGACAACTTCGTCTTCGGCCAGTCCGGTGCTGGCAACAACTGGGCCAAGGGTCACTACACTGAGGGTGCTGAGCTTGTTGACCAGGTTCTCGATGTCGTCCGTCGCGAGGCTGAGGGCTGCGACTGCCTCCAGGGTTTCCAGATCACCCACTCCCTCGGTGGTGGTACCGGTGCCGGTATGGGTACCCTCCTTATCTCCAAGATTCGTGAGGAGTTCCCCGACCGCATGATGGCTACCTTCTCCGTCGTGCCCTCCCCCAAGGTCTCCGATACCGTTGTCGAGCCCTACAACGCCACCCTCTCCGTCCATCAGCTCGTTGAGAACTCCGACGAGACCTTCTGCATTGACAACGAGGCTCTTTACGACATTTGCATGAGGACCCTCAAGCTCTCCAACCCCTCTTACGGCGATCTTAACCACCTTGTCTCCGCCGTCATGTCCGGTGTCACCGTCTCCCTCCGTTTCCCCGGCCAGCTTAACTCCGATCTCCGCAAGCTCGCCGTCAACATGGTTCCCTTCCCCCGTCTCCACTTCTTCATGGTCGGCTTCGCTCCCCTTACCAGCCGCGGCGCCCACCACTTCCGTGCCGTCTCCGTTCCCGAGTTGACCCAGCAGATGTTCGACCCCAAGAACATGATGGCTGCTTCTGACTTCCGCAACGGTCGTTACCTCACCTGCTCTGCCATCTTGTAAGTTACTGATCATGGAATGCTGCTTTTGACCACTAATACTAACGAATCAAACAGCCGTGGCAAGGTCTCCATGAAGGAGGTTGAGGACCAGATGCGCAACGTTCAGAACAAGAACTCTTCCTACTTCGTCGAGTGGATCCCCAACAACGTCCAGACTGCCCTCTGCTCCATCCCTCCCCGCGGTCTCAAGATGTCCTCCACCTTCGTCGGTAACTCCACCGCCATCCAGGAGCTCTTCAAGCGTATCGGCGAGCAGTTCACTGCCATGTTCAGGCGCAAGGCTTTCTTGCATTGGTACACTGGTGAGGGTATGGACGAGATGGAGTTCACTGAGGCTGAGTCCAACATGAACGATCTCGTCTCCGAGTACCAGCAGTACCAGGATGCTGGTGTTGACGAGGAGGAGGAGGAGTACGAGGAGGAGGCCCCCATTGAGGGCGACGAGTAAACAAGTCCACTCAACATTCAGGCTCCTCTGCGCACGTAAAGTGCCAAAGGCAATACCCTGCTCGGTAAAAAACCGCCGGGCTTGTCGATTTTACGCACATATGCGCATTCCTGACTTGAAGCGGAGGAGTTCTTCGTTGCGGGTTACAGTGTTTTAATAAAAGAATGGTCAAATCAAACTGCTAGATATACCTGTCAGACACTCTAGTTGTTGACCCCTATACTCTTAATACATCAGACAGTACATGCATGTTGCATGATGATGATAATGTCTGTTTAGATTCCAAGTGTCTACTGCTGGCCAAGCTTTCTCTCTACGCACTCTGTAACCATGGTAGCGTGAGACGTATCAAAAGCCCCTAGGTTTAGGAGACTATGTCCGTGTTGTGTGGTGTGCTGGTAAGTTTGCGGAAGATGCGCTAGATCTACGCTGGGGATTATAATAGCGTAATTATCCCTGACATAATCGCTGTTATGAGGCAGCGGCGAAGAGGCAATCGGTTACTTTTAGATACTCAATAGTTGTTTGCCCGCTTTTTCATGTGCGTTGAGTCATGTAACCAAGGAATGGCGAGAACCCGACATGGTCAACAGAGTCAGTGACGAGATCCCCAGCTTCTCGCAGTGAGTATTTTGCAAGACCGAAGGCCACATCAAAGCATCAATTCCAAGTGAACTGTCTTACAAGGCCATAAAGGAAACTCTCCATTTACCCAACTGCCTAGATACTAGTAGTACTGAGCGCTTGACTTCAAATGGGATGTGGAAAGCCCAGGTGTGAAAGTTCAACTGACTGCTGCATTAGGTAGAATGGCCGGGAAATTGAGGGATGTCATGGTGTTTAGTAGGTATACACAGTCATAACTCATGTCAAGGAGAATAATCAGTATCCAAGACTAGAATAATGGATGGATAACTCGGATCAGCAATTACCATTGTTTTATGTGACAGAAATTTCAGCTTGAATAGTAAATCAAGGACCGGTAGCTCAGGGGTAGAGCGTTCGGCTGCAGTCCGAACGGTCACGCGTTCAAATCGCGTTCAGTCCTCAATTTTTTTTTTCCTTTTTTTTCCCTTCCCCTTTTTCAGTTACATCTTGTTTTGTTCCTCCTCTGTGGCCTTGCCTTTCTACATTTAGTCTTTTCGGAAAGTGCAAATCCGAGATTGGAATATTACTTGGGATTAAACTGAAAGGAGTGTTTGGTGACAAGTAGAAGATGACTGTATGAATAGAATATGTTGATGATGACTGTTGACAAACGGAGTTTGAGAGAAAAAGGAGCGATGCTACTTAGTGACTGGTTATCATTACCGTGATGGGAATGATGGCAGGAATGTCCCTGTCCACGACTTCATGTTCACTAATCTCCTGGCAGGAAGTGTCAGAAACCCCCGCGTGAAGTCTTGAATTTACACGGAATGGAAGTTGCTCCCGAGGCGGCATGTAACTTGAGTCCGCTCTGGATGCAAGAGAAAGGAACACTCGATGACTCTTGCATTCGGGCTAAAATCTGTGAGTGCTTAGAATAGCGGGCTTAACTTCCTCTCCTTTCATATACCTATACTTTTTCTCTTCATTCTTTGCTTCCATTTTCCCTTCCTTTGGGAACATCACTATGTTTCATACTTTTACCTATGAACCTCGCTGGTTCAAGTCATCAGACCTGATAGCATGTAATGCCTAGGTATATAGATCTCCATCCGATCTTCAAAAAAAGAACACGTCGGTGAACGTCTAAAGCGAGCAAGTGAAAGATTACGGAGTGAGCTTGTTGGTTTCCATGGCGGGCGACTGTCACTGCATGCCTGACGAACCTTTTTTTCCAAGTTTGAAATGTAGTCAACTTGCGGGCCTGAGGTGAAGTTATGACCAATGCCTACCTCTACGTAAGTAGGCAGGGTATGATACCAACGCCATAGTGACTTGGTATGGGATGGACAAATCTACAGCCATCATGCCATGACATGCGTACCACTTGCTCCCAACTGATGGCTCACTAGTGTACTGGCTAGATGAGGTTTAAGGGGTGACTTACTCCTCTGAAATTGGCCTAGGCGTCCGACTGTGGGATGAGAAGGAAAGTACAAACCCCAGTCGTGTTGTTTATTGTAATGTGGCCAAAAACTTTCCACTTCTGATTTCCCTTCAACTATAGTACACCCTGGAGAGAATCGCTGACAGTTGATAATTATATCTACCTACTTAATGAAACACATCACCAGTCTCCCTTGACTAGATTATCAGAGCCCAAGCCGCTGAAGGCTGTAAATTGGGACAATTATAGTCTCTTGAGATCCTCCAAGCGATAACTATCCAATGTCACATCGGGTTTAAAGGGAAGGTAAAGTCATGATTCACGCTAGCACCGAGTCGAGGTCATGATAATGATCTTCGAAGATCGTTCATAGCGGGGGGAGCCAGTCAAACTCGTTGACTACATGACAAAGATGAGGACGCAGGAATCGAACTGATGGGGGGTTTTGAATGGTTCCCTGCCTGGTTTCATCATTGTATCGCGCAAACAACTGCGCTTTACTAGCTATAGACACTTCGATACGTTTATCCCCCACATCCCTCCCAGTTTTTCCTGATATATACATTTTTTGTTGATATTTTCCGAACTTTCTTTTCTTAATTATCTCTCTTATCAATACTACCGGGTGTTATACACTTGGGGATTAAATTGCGCTACCTGCATCTTAGTCCTCTTACCACACTAGGGTTGGACAGCGTGGGCATGGAAGGGGGTGAAAGAGGCCTCTCCTGTTAATTTTCCCTTTTCATTAATCCGCCGCAAAGTAAACAATGGTTGTTGTGCGCGGGTGCCAGGCGAGTCACTGAAAGGGGACACAAAAGTCAACATAGCCTCGGCTGCAGGGACTTTGCCGTGTTGCAGAAATCTTGATAACGGAAAGGCTTTTAATAGCCATACTCGGGAGTTAGCACCGGAAAAGGGAACGGAGAAGGAGGGAACCGTTAAGGGAAAGCCGGCCTCAGTATCTATCCGAGTCCTGAACCAATCCACTCCATGTCGGACGGACGGAATCCCGGAACCTATCACACTACCCAGCAACACAGCAAGAAACCACAGCCAACGAACGCCTCTTATACCTACCCCGACTCCAACCGGTCAGTAGCAATGACCACAGCTGTACCTAGCTATAGCTGTAGCTGTAGCGGCAGTACAGTCAAGACACACAAGTCACGTCACCGAGGTAATCACGCCCAAACCCACGCCCACGCCGCCGCAGGTCGCACAAGTAACCTACTTTCTCAGAAGAAATGCAGAGAGGGTATAGGAGCAACAGAACCAAGCTCCCGTACCTAGCTGGAGCTACCGTTCAGGGCTACTTGAAGAAGCGTGTATGTGTGTGTGTGTGGAGAGAAAATAAAAATAGAGATATAAAAAAAAAACGCGTTTCTTCTTCCCATCTCCCAGCCAAGCCAAAGCCCAGAAGCTCCCCCTCCTCCACACATAGCACACACACTACCCAGCTACCACTTCCTCCATCTTTCCACCTAGGTAAACCCGCACATTGCATGGGTTGTTGTGTCACATGGACTTTCCCCCATTCCACAAAAATAAAAACATGGCATGATAGGAACACTCAGCCGCACATTCTGTTCTTCCGAATCCCGAGTCCGTCCATATCGTCGTCATGTTCGCTTAATAGACAGGGAGGGAGAGGGCTGCCTATCTAGTCTACTTGCTAGGTTCGGTAGGGTTGATAACGCCGATGCCGACGCCGACGCCGAAAGCTACCTGCCTAGGTAGCCTTTCCCGCTTGTAAATGGATGGGATGGGATGGACGAATCCCGAGGGAAGAAGAGAGAGAGAGAAGAAAAGCAAGACTGGGGCGCCTGCAAGCTTAGTGGTGTGACGAGGAGTGCATGTGCGTGCGTTGTTTTGGGATTTTGGGGTTGGGTTATGTGTGTGTGTGTGTGTGTGTGTGTGTCCTAGCTATTTCTACCTGGCGAATTGTTAAGTTGAAGCTGCTACGTGGGCTGATGATTTGTGGAGAGAAATGGGAGGGATGTGAAGGTGGGAAGGAGAGAAGGAGGACTCCAGAGGACAAAAGTCTCCGTCGGCGATGGGGGAAACCAACACGAAGGAGAGGAGAAGAGTTGAAACGCTAGACCCTCGACTTAGTCAGTGAGGAGTGGTTATCGTTCATATGGCCGTTAACGGCCACCACACACTTGGTCAGTTCGACTTGGTGTGAAAACATAACCTATGTATTGTCTCGACTCCAAACATGAAGAACAACAGTTCGGAACTAATAAACTTGGATCATCCTTGAACAACACTCCAAAGCCCACAATAACCCATTTGCTTGCTAGTCATTCATCGTCAGGCTTTTTCGAAGGCGGATAGGTGGTGCGCCTGTCAGCACTAGAGGTCGAAAATGGGGGGGACGGAGGGGAGGGAGAGTCGTTCTGTCAGCCCTACGAAGAGCAGCGGACGGACAGATAGGGTTCTGACCCCATTCCGACCCCAAATAACGTCCAGCCTCGTCCCGGTGGGTTGGGTCTTGGTGCTTGCTTCCTGTCCACTTTGTCTATTCGATCTGATGCGCTGATGTGATATGTAAATGCCATGTTTTGGAGTAGTGCAGTGTACCAATGCTGTGGTAACCGATCTGATTCACGGGCAATCAGTCAGGGTCAGGGGCAATGGCTTGCTGCTTGCTTATTCCGCCTTCCCGAGGGGATGGATGCATGTGTGAGATATATAGAGTTCAGTGTAGTAGTGATGTTGAGTTATGTAGATAGTTCTAGAGATTATCATCAAACGTCACTATAGCTTGATCATGCCTAGCCGTGGTGGACACCATACACAGTAGTGATGGCAGTGGCTGTGGCAGTGGTGTTGATGGTATCGTTTACTTGCGAATCAACCATTCACCTGGCTGTCTACCTATGATTGCACAGATTGAATAGTCGAAGCAGCCTCCGACCACCCTCGCTTTGGAAGCCAACAATGTCATGACCGCAGACGGACATAACCAAAAGTTGTTGTGATTGTTGCTTGATCATGGTTGGTGGTCAACCGTCACGTCGGCCGACCGAGAGACACGGGGGCATGGCACAGCCACCCCGCCTTTTCGGTCGTCACAGAGCAAGCTGTGACTGATGATGGCTCTCGAGTGCCACAAGACGTCGGGCGGGCATCATGCAGCAAGGAACATGGTGATTGAGAAGTGCGAGGGATCCACGCATCAGGCTCGCTCGCTCTAGTGTTTGTCCCTTTGCTCCTCGAAGCGGGATAAAGTCCGATAGATAACCTTGACCGTATCCTACCGTAACAGGACCTGTAAACGAAGTTACTCTCGGAGAAGGGAGCTGTTTCATCTCCTCGGTACCAGAACGGATGTCTCTTTCCAGGAAGAGAGGTTATAGAAGTTGCAATTACAAATCAGGAGGTTGATGACACACCCCTTGGCTACTTACTTGCCTTTCGTTTTGCTCTGAACTGAAGCATGCCGGGGGTGAACATGGCGCTACATATTCCCAGCGTATGGGGTAAAATCAACACCTGATTTCCCGGTCGTGGATGTCCAGCATGAAGACGTCGATCAAGGGACCAGAGATGGATGGCGTGCTGATGTTTTGCTGAGTGGTGATCATGAACTTCACTTTTTGTGTGTGGAGATGGGGGAGTGTCTCCAGAAGGGAAACCGCACTTGATGCCAAGAAGAGGTTAAATCCGTGGATTGTGAAAGAGACAGACTGCTGGGCCCGGACTCGTCCAATCACACCTTCATTTCGAAGGGACCCCTGCTCCTCCGCTCTTTCTTGCTGGCAGTGGCCCCTGCACCACCGCGAACTGGCGGAGTGGGGCACTTTTGGGGTTTTTGGCAAGGGAAGGTTCAGTGTCGGGTCCGGGTGCCCCCCAGTTGCCCCCAGTGCGTCCCATGTCCCCACTCTGCACCACCACGGTAGCACCTGCAACCAACACCCACGGCATCACACACGCAGTCACAGAACAAAAATACGACTGTAACGACAAAAACACCCGAGCTTCGATTCACCAGCCAGCCAGCCAGCCCAGCTCGTCGAGATACGGTTATCGCCGGTCCGCCGGTTTCTCAACACATGCTTCCGGATGTCCACATTGATGGTAATGTACCCACGGCGCAGCTCCAATCAGCGACGGGAAAGCGAGAACCGTGCATATGGTGTTGTAAATACAACATTTCCCGAGTCCGATCAATACCTTTTCCTCTCTGTAATGGCAATACACTACTCTCACAGAGTGGTACATAGCCTGCCTTCCGCCTGTGTCACCATCTCTCTGGGTCCGTCGCCAAAGAAATTGCCGAGTGACTGGACCAAACATGTCTGTGGTTTCACAAGATTTTCCCCTCTCTCTCTTCGCATTCGCCAGCTTGCCCGGGCAGCCTCTTGTTGCGTGTCCTTCTTTACCCGCCCATGGTTACCCAGAGGCAATAGAGTCTTTGGACAGCCAATGCCTTTAGCGCATGGTGCCACGGTGCTATCGCTTCATGGTGGGACAAGGTGGTTATCTCGCTTTTGTCGTCTTCCTTTGCCAAGTAGGTATTGACGCTTGGAGGTATCGATACGTGCACATGGATACATCATACCAGATGTTCTGATTGCTAATACAACCATCTACTCTTTCCGATGATGCCGACTGACACCGTATTGTTGTTCCGTTGCGAGAGTTTCAAGATAGGTGGCAGCCGTACGCGCGTCAATCACTCCGCCGGCCGCCAGAGACAATCAAAGGGGAAATAAGATGCCGCCTTCACTATTGGAGTTGGGATGTCGAGAGAAACAGCAGAACATAACGGAGCAATTCATTGCCCCGCGGGCGGCCGGCGAGAAGACTCACTCGGTCATGCATAAAGTAGACATCATCAGCCCTACGCAGGTCGCCACAACCCCGACCTACCTTTGCAGCAACCTGCCTGACCCAAACGTTCGCTGCAAACCTGCGTAACGGCGGCGGCCATCAAAACTCCCACCGTGCTTGTCTTTAGCGTGCAGATGGTCATCGACGTCGCGCCGAAGGATTGATTGCTCGAGCTACAGTGTCACAGTGTGTTGAAGCCGCCTGTGATACAAGCTTCGAAAGCAATAGTACTAAACCTCAAAGCCGTATTCCAGCAAGTCAAACTGGAGATTTCCATCTCGAATGTCTCGCCCCATCGTCATAGTGGACGACATACCACGGGTAGTGCGAATCCCCATTCTACTACACAGTATATACCATGAAATGGGTGGCTGTGGAGGTTGTAGATCACTGAACTCTAGCGAGCAATACCTATCATGTAAACTTAGTGTACAACCCCGACCTCTATTTTCCGATATGAGCAAGCAACGCGACCGGTCCAATCTTCGCCAATGCCACCCATGATGCTCTCAACTACCATTTCAGTGTGCGATATCTGGCTGAACATGTTCTTTCCTTCACCGCTCATACGAAGGGGTCAGTCAATATCTTGCCTCGTACGTTCAAAAAAAAAAAACCCCGACGTCACTTTCCCCCTCGTGCGTTGCGTGGGACAGTAGATATCTGAAGGTTGTCTGCATACCATTGTGCCCCGCAATGAAAATCCCATGACTGAAATGGACCGGTTGCGGATTCTCAATGGCATGCTGGCGTAGCAGTGTAGTACTGAACCTACTAGTAGCAGCGTAGAGGACTTTTGGCGGAAGCCTTATATCTCTACGGTACTTACTCTCTCACCTACCTTGCACAGCAAAGCACAGCAAGCACAGCCATCCGGTCAGTCGGTTGGTCGGTCGGTCGGTCGGCATATTGAGACGCCCGGGACTTGGATGAACACGGATGAAAAATACACCGAGCGGGAAAACGGACGGGAGTCCGAGCCGACAAGTGAGTGGGTTTTGCCAGGTATGATTTCCGAACGTCCAAACCGGCGCAATATCTGAATCATAATTATTCAGGTAATGAACATGGGAAATAACTGTTGCAGCCCCCTTGTACCTATGTACCACAGCCTGCTACCAAGTATCGTCTGTTGCATCGCAAAAGACGGAAACTGACAGTCAGAGTTGGGGAACCCTGGACTTGTTACCTCGAACAACTCTGCTTCGTTCCTTGTTAGGTCGGGTGTGGAGAGTTGGAGAGTAGGAAGAGGTATGGCCCTTGGGGAGTTGGAGACGGGGTGGGACAAAGAGGGGAAAAGGAACGAACATGGAAAACGCGGCGGCCCGCCCACTTGTCCAGCCCAGCCCTATGGGCGTTGTCAGTGCGTTGTTCGCTGCGTTCTTGCGTCCTGTTGCCGTCTTGCCGTTACGCAGTACGGTACGTTTGCGACTGTAGCAAGGTATCGATGTATGTACTCAGCAGTACAGTAGCTGACAAATTGCACATCGTAGCAGATAGATACTTAGGTCTGTCACTTTGAATGGCTGTACAGTTGATAGACGAGGGGACAGGCAGTGTCTATGACCACACCGCGAGGATGTCGTTTGTCGGCAAATGGCCTGGTCAAGTCCTCCGAGATCAACAACTTTCATGTTGAAACGTTGTTGTAAAGTTACGGGTTATCTCCAAAGTTTCGGAATTACAAACAAAGTTGCAGTTGCAATCGGGCAATCCCAGACCGAGACCCCGTAGCTACCTACATAGTATCATACCCCTTGGTACCTGCGGTTCCAGGGACTCGAGCAGGCATGCGTTCCTTTGGTGACACCAAAAACGGAGGGCAAGAACCGTTGCGAGCTTCGATTTGTTGTTCGTCCCAGCTTTAGGTGGTGTCGCACCTTGGGCTACTAGTAAGTACCCTGATCTCAAAAGGCTGCTGCGTGTTAGTGGTGGATGGTGATTGGTTCAAGAATAAGGATGGGATGACCTGCTAAATTTGGGTAATTAGGCCAAAATATCTCCAACACCCCCTTTTTTCTGTGACTGTCACACAATCCACCACCAACTGATTGGTGTCCCAGTCTTTGGAATACCCTTCCAAGCGCCCTTTCCTGTATGTAGGCGAGTCCGATGTTCATTCCAGTTTCTATCTTGAGTATGATGCGTTGTTTTGACTCTCCTATCATCATCCATCTCCTTTTCCCCAAATGAGTTCCAGTTTGGGTGTGCTGCGGGAGCATGGCCTGCATGCTTGGCTTTGTTTTTTTTTTTTTTTTTCTTTTTTTTTTTTTTTTCTTTTCTTTTTTTTTTTTTTTTTTTTTCTTCTTTCCCTGCAAACATTTTCTAGTACCCACAGGCGGAATGGGAAATGCTTTTTTCAGAAGCTTCTATGCCCCGGTCTTCGAACATTCTCAGGCACGCAGCACGCAGCATGCAGCAACGGCTTGGGTGTTGTAGTGTTCTGAAGTCGGACATATAGTAGGCTACCATTTTTGCAACCCCACCATCTGTTTCATTTGTTCCCAATACCAAGGTCTTGGTCCCGCCGGTGAAATCCCGTTGTATAGAGGGCAGATAAACAGGAGTACGCGCTCATTCTGATTGATACCTCTTGGAACAGGATAATATCCCAACCAGCAACGAAACAGGGCCTTAAACTGTCAAAAGAGAAGCTTGATATACGACCTATATGTAAGCGGAGGCCAGGAATGCTTCAGGTTAGGGGCAAGACGGACCCGGTGCAACGGGTCATGTAAGCCTTCTCTCATCTTGCCTCAGCACCTTTTCTGTACCTATGCCGCGTGTGTATGAAGGTGTGCTAGATGCATACTTCAGGGGACAAGGGGGGCGGATACCACAACCGTATAAATCCGGGACGCTCACACTTGCTTGGCTATCCACTACAATGAGCTAATGGACGCACGGCAGTTAAGAAGCCCAGACTGGAGGCTGACTTCTGAGGAGAAAGGTCCGAGCCGGCCCGTCGATAACGTTCATGCTGGGGGTAATGATATCAGGAAAACTCTCATGTCTATGATCCTTGAAGTTCTTTGAGGATGTCTCACCCGAACCCCTGAAATATTGTTGGCCGCCTGGCGCGCTGCTTGGCCCAACGAGACTCGAGAACTAACATCTCAGCTTTCCTTTTTGAGAACAGAGAAGCAGCAGTGGTCGGTCGCCAAGCTCGCTCTCTTGTCTTGGCAAGTCCAACATAACAGGCTCAGATGACCCTTTGAACCAAAATTCCGTTTTTAGCCCAGTTGGCATGTTCGGCATTGTCAACATGGAGAAACGCAGCAAAAGAAGTAAAACCCCGACCCTCAGCCGCTCTATTTAGGCTGACATCCAACGGCCAACACGAACGATGGAACGCAAAGTCTACACTACCAAACTGTCCGCTGCAGGGAAACATTGCATAGGGAAAGCACAAAAGAACCACGAGGCTGTGACGAATTCAGTAGACCTAGAGCATGAGCATGATTCCCAGATACAGAAGGTGAGTTGATTTTCGAATCGATACGAACACGAAGACCGAAGAAGGCCAGCGGTATTTCAGTCCAGACGATTAATAATAGGCGTGGGTTGTGTATAGTTGCCGCTAGAGTCCGTGAGCCACGCGGGTGTGGTGCCCTTAATACTGCCTCTGTACAAACTGAATCGGCAAGTTAAAGAGGCCCCCATGCCTTACTAAGTACAGAAGCGCGATGGCATTCTTTGGGGCTTCACGCACGTGGATATCCTATCGACGCGGCACGGGGTGCTTATAGGAACCTTCCCCAACGACTTCACAATCCAAATTCCAGCCCTACAGATTCCGTAACCAGTAGCGGAGACGCTTGATAATGCAGGGACTTCGTGGCTTGTCCAAGGCAAAGATGGTGGCGACGTTGGAGAGGGGTCAGCACCTTAATGTGCAAGGGAATAGGCTAAGCTGGGGGAACTTGGACCTGCTCGTGATAGGTCAAAGTCAACAAGTGATCTGATTGTGCCTGTGCCACAGAAGTGGATTGTGCTCCATTAGATAGACTACTTGGAAATTGCGTGCATGGTTTACTGGGACTGTAGATACCCGGTGTGGATAGCTTCTGATGAGTGTCAAGAAATATTCACCGTTGTCTGTCATTAGCGGTGGTTTCCATTAACAAATCATTCAATAGCCCCAAAGTTGGTCTTAAGGAATCATCAAGATAGCAAACAGAGACAAAACGGTAACGAGCACTCCGTCCATCTAGGAGGGGACCCCGAGCGGTTGGACCGAAAGGGGTTAAAAAGCCAGAAGGCTGGTCCTAGCTGGAATTCAGAGCAGTGTCACTCCTTGTGGCTCCCAGCACCCTCAAACCTGGCCCCAATTTTAACAGTCTTTGGAGTTTCTTGCCCTAACAGGCTGTAACCGCGTGATCGTGGCTGTTCGAAGCCATGACCCTGAGACCATGGGTGGATTGCCGCGAGAATGCTACAGACATTGCTGCTTCGCCTTCGAGGGATATCCTGGTGCCTAGAACGCGGGCCGGTCAACCGCGAGGGGAGAAGAGAAACTTACTTGGAGGTCTCAAGCCGGTCCTGAGGAGCCAGTGGTTCGAGTCTCAGCAGCTTTTCAAGAGCTCTCTGACTAGGACCTGAATATGGGCGATTACTGATCCCACAGGTTGATTGCAGGCTTGGATCTAAGACACGAGTGGTAATGTGATGCACCCGGTGGTGAAATTGGTGACCGCACTGCCACTGCCCCAAGTCAGACTGGTCCGCGTCGAGTTCAACTCGGGCCGGGCGCGCGCGTTGTCACTTTCGGACTGTTGGCTTTGTTGTCGGTGTTTACGGTGGATATATCCATCGTAAAAAGGATTTGGAAGCAAGGGGAAAGGTACGTTAACCCATTACATCCTGGTATCGACATTGAACAGCGGGCCCGTTATTTGGCCAATGACAGAGCTTCATCGTGCCTGGTAATTTTCAACCCATTACACAGTTGATTTCTTGGCCAACTCTTACTATGTAGAAAGCACGTGCCTGCAGTTGAACAACCCCCGCCGTACCAGAAAGGGTTACCTGTTGCCGCGAGGCTCAGATCCTTTGCCAGTAACAAATTTATTCGACGACATCACATTGCAATAGAATCGTCCCATCGCAACTTCTAGCGCTTCCTCGGGGTTCAAAGTAAACGGTGCCAATATGAATCTTCCGGTGTTGTCTTCACGTTCGACGGTTTCCAGTTTGCGGTGTCATTAGTCTTGGTGCGACAGCCACTTTAACTGGAACGCGAGAATAGAAAGGTAGGCTGATACATAGTAGGTATAGCTACTACATGCCGCCCATGGTCTTACGAGGTCAAGCAAGCTAATGTAAAGTCGCGATTGGTCAATTAGAGATCTTTTTCCTCCCGGAGAGCACTCCGTTGGCCCCCAGCATGGGCTACATATCACGAGTCCTGCCATGTCGGGAATAACACGACAACAACCTAAGGGCGACTCGCTGTTCGTTACATCGGGGCCGCGCCAACATGGCCCAGCAGCAACAGAGGGATATTTCAAGAACTTCAAAAACATCAAGAGAAAGCCCTCTGTGGAATAGGACTGCAGTTGCACGGAAACCAATACTGTGCCGTATCTCTGCTCAACGACCAACAATTACCACCGAATCATAGTTCGCCAAATATCTGGAGAACTGGGTAATCTGGCCGCTGGTGGGTGGAAAGACCAAGCGTGTTCGAGATCAAGTGTTCAATATGCATCAGTGCCTTGCACCTCACCAGAAAAAAAAAAATAATGCTATCATTGCCAGGATCGGATCAAGATCCCTATATATCTTCATGAAGTTAAGGAGCACCGCAACGAGGCCCTTGTTTCGGACGTGCTGTCAATCACACGCCCGCGGCGTCTCTTCTTCCGTCTTGACTCGTCACCTTGGCAATGTTGACCCTCTGAGTTGTCCACATATTACTGGATCTACAAGAACACGATACCGCAGCAGTTGGACCGTGGACAATGTATAGGCTATAAGTCATGATGTCGTGCCAAGTGGGTACCCCAACAGGAGTTGTTAATCATGTGAAGAAATTGGTTATCATGATCTACTCATCTGGGTCACCACCTAGGCGTACCTGAACCACATTGTTTTTACTCTTCAGTGGTGGTGTTCTGGGCCCACGGCCTATGCTTTCACGGATTTAAGCAATTCAAAGGCGTAGACTGGGACCCTTTATCATTTCAAGGAGCCCTGAACACCTGGAGAGGGGGGTGCTCGACCCCTGAGATTTGCTGACCAGTCAGCTTTCTTCTCGACGGTGTCAGGCAAGTATAGTTTTTCTGGCGCAAGTTGGCGAAGTTGGGCAGCACGATAAGCCAGCTAACCCTGGTCCATCCAACGGCGAGCCGTGACTTGTCCCAAGGCGGCTTCTGACCTGCTGGCGATCCCGCTGCTACGGCACGGCCGCCTGCCCAGAGGTACGTACATATAGCCTACATTACAGCCAGGAAGTACACACGCCATTCATGATGCAAGAAATCCGGGGAATAAGGTATGGCAGGCAGGGATATTCGGTTTTGTCATTGTTTGGGACCGAACCCTTTCCCTGTATATCGTCAGCCAAAGAATGTAAAAAGCGACGAAGGCGACGAGAATTTGTTCCGCACGCTTCAGACTCATTCTTCTCACCGCTAGTGGACAGATATCCAGTCAAAAGCCATCCGTAGTGAACATAGATGAGCCGCAGCAAGCCCTCGCATTTTTCCCAAAATATCTCCTCATGAGGGTGTCAAGATGCGATGTCTGGCAGGGGTAATTCGGGATAAATGGTAAAATTAGGGCGCAATATCTTGTTTTGTGGTTGGTGTGGAGTCCTAAATTAGCCCGCATTCTCTGGCAAGGTTCTTATGGATCTTCCTTCTCGAAATATGGCAGCCTAGAGGCGAATCCACTAGGTTAAACCTCTTTTTGACAGCGCCGTTTGGTAAACACTCCACTAGAACCCACCGTTGGGGAGGCGTGCATCCGTACTAGCGCTATCCGTAGCGCACCGTTCCTTTTCTAGAGGTAGCGTCACCGTCTCTGAACCCCAATGACCCCACAGGTACCCGCACTGCCCGCACCGGACGGGGCGTCCATCAATCCACAGCATAGGTGGATCGATACATTCGCGACGGACCTCCACTTGCCGTCTTTTTTACCTGGAAGAATCTCCAAATCACATCCGAGTCCCACTCACCACCATTGGGGCATCG
Source organism: Neurospora tetrasperma FGSC 2508 (assembly GCF_000213175.1). Classification (NCBI taxonomy): domain Eukaryota; kingdom Fungi; phylum Ascomycota; class Sordariomycetes; order Sordariales; family Sordariaceae; genus Neurospora; species Neurospora tetrasperma. The sequence goes on along the minus strand of NW_009799104.1, from coordinate 1,915,746 downwards.
ATTGTACCCCAAGCACACACGCCCTCCTGCAATGGCTGCTCGTAAAGTCATCCACCAGCGCCCGAGTCCTTTTTTCGATGGACGCGGGATTCACATCGGACAAGTCTTCCATTCATTCACACCCCTCCCCTCCCCTCCCCCCAAATAAGACGACGCCCTCGCCCTTTGCGTGACAACCCAGTGGTACGGTTACCATGTCCATGAATTTCATGTACACTAGAGGTAGATTTCACTCTTCTTTCCAAAGTCATGTAAGTTACAGCTAAGCCCTGCTTTCCCAAACCACTACTACAACAGTACCCACGAGAGAGATTGGAGGCTCCCATGTACACTAATACCTACATCATGACCGAGATCCTCGCACACGGAATGATGGTCGGTTTCAACATGACAACTGCTTCATGGCTTGCGAGACATGCTGCCGCTCGCAATCTTGAGGCCTGGATAAGAGAACAGAAAGATGGGGAGGCATGGGCAGGTGGGTCAGGAGCCCAGGCGATCTGGTACACCCGGCACTGATGGCATTGGACGGGGGGACCAGGCAGTTAATTAGCCCTCGAGGGCAGAGGGGGATCACTGGGGACAGCCGAGAGAGGGGACAGCCCCGATCTTGAGGGGCCAGGGTTCAAAGGTGAGGTGCGCTGCAGAGTTCTCTGGATAGGTACAGGGATTCAATGGCCGTCCCAACCACTGCAGTGTCTCTTCATGCAGGCTCTTGGCCCAGCCTACCTCTAGTGTACTGCACCGTTCTGCAAGACCCGCCGAGACCAAGAGGACTCAGCCCAAGGCGGTTGCAGGGTCAAGGGTGGCAGCCATGAGGTAGGTACCTACCGTTGTGGACGGATGTTCGACGAGAAGGAAGAAGCAGACTGCCAAAAGCACCCAGGAAGTACCATCTACACACCACGGGGCTGTGTTTGGAATGGGTACAAGATGTATGTAACACCAAGTAACTCCGTACCTCTCATTCACACCCTTCTCTTCGGCGATTTGGATATATAACACGATAGCCTCCTCCCCCTTCCCTCTTCGAGTTGCTATCCCACCACAGTGCCTCCCACCTCTACCATCTTGACCATCTGCAACACACACGCACATGTCTGTATATCTTCAGAGTCGAGGGCTTGAACCATACCCATCATCAGCCATGTTCTCCATGCAGCAACAACACCACTACGCCTACCAGGCGCACCAACCCCAACCGCCCCGTCAGTATTCCGGCCACGGAACAAGCAGTGCTTTCAGCAGCTCGGCAAACCCTGATGAGGACTGGACAAAGATCTCAGATCTGGCTGAGCGCAGGAGAATTCAGAACCGCATTGCTCAGCGCAACTACAGTATGTCATCACAACGGGACTCGCGATAGTTGGTAACAGCTAGATGCTAACACTCGCGCTGCAGGGAAGAAGCTTAAGAAGCGTCTGGAGGATCTCGAGAGGCGGGCCGGCACATCAGATGACTCCTCGTCGTCACCCGGAACAGAAAAGACCAGTCCTGCCAGCAAGACCACAAAACGCACCCAACAACAGACTGCAAAGGCCCAGAAACAGGCCTCAGTGTCGCAGCAAAAACCGGTGCCGGTCAACAAGAATCAGTTCACACCCCCGATGCATCCCGAGGACGACTACACCTTTGGCGCTTCGTACGACGAGAGGGACCGATCGCTTTCGCACTCGCCGCCCATGTTCACCTACCCATCGTACCCCCCTCCCCCCGAGGAGATGCTCTACGCCCCCGTGCACTCCTACCGGGCGGTGACAACAGAGGCGGCTTACCACGATTACTATACAACTGCGCCAGTACCGGTGACGCTCCCCTCTATGGCACCTTTTAGCGACGCCATCAAGCGTGAGCCGGGCTATCCCGGTGCGGACGACACTGTTTACATGAACTACGGTTATCTCCCGAGCGTCGACATGAATACCGGGGCTCCTTCACCATATGACAACATGCCTCACGTGAGTTCCCCCACAAGAAGCTATATCAAGCGGGAACATGGTTGCTGATGCTGGATGGCCATAGACCCCTCCTCTGCAACACCCATACGATCACTCGGCGAGTTGCTCCGATTCGGGTAGCTACGAGTACCCTAGGACACCCTTGTCGATACCTAGCTCCCCGGGCATGGTCTCGCAACATATGTGAAGCCTCTCTCTCTCTCTCTCTTCACTTCATGATAACTTTGGCCATTGCCAGTTGTGGGGATGGTCAGGGGCAAACTTTATCTATTCGCTTCTACACTGTACAACTTTTTGGTGCTCACAACCCATGTGGGAATTTTGGAGATTTAGGGGGGAAGGGACTTATAAAGGAAAGGGACAAACCGGTTGGGCGATCACTCTGCTCTTTCTTTTGTTTGAATTTTCTATGACTTGAGGCAAGGCATGGCACAGGTTTTCTTTTTGCGGATATCATTTTTTTTTTTTTTTTTTTTTTTTTTTTTCACGGGATTCCAGCGTTCACGTGGGTTCGAAGTGCTCGAACACGCTTTACGAATAAAGATTTCTGAAATTTCTCAATTTGTTGGGGTTAAAAGACCATGAATACCATCACATCTATTCACTCAGAATCTTCTCTCTGTTGTTGTTGTTGTTTGATTCTGTGATTTTTGAGTAGTTTGAAGCTTGGCTCAAATGGCAACAGTAACCTACTACTCCGTGGAGTGGATTCCCTCATATGATTCTACTTAGGGTCCTACCAAGTCGAGTAATCTGACAATTCGCATTCGCATAGCAAAATCCGGTCTCGCTCCAAGGCAATAGTCTAATCTCGTGATTGAGATCACGGTAGCGTATCACATCAATAGTGCTGTCTGTCCCAACTGGCTTGTCCTGGCACGACCTGCTCCCCACTTGGCTTGGACGGTTGAATCGGCACTGGATGATTGACGGTTTCTCCAAGTTGCCGCCCCCCCCCCACGTTACTCACGCTAACTCCAAGCAGCAAAGACAGACGATGGGGGCTTGGGGGTAGGGCTGATGGGGCAGTTGATAGCTGATTAACAAGAAAGCGACGTTAACCGCTCAGTTTGTGCGGAAAGCAGTCACAGGTGAACAGCAAGTCTACAGTTCCATTCTTTTTTTTTTGTTGTCAGGTCGTTGTCGTCGTCGTCGTCGTCGTCATCAAACGACGGTGAGGGTAGCATAGTCTACGAAAAAGCAAAAGCACACCATATAACCAGCTATTGTAAGGGAGGGTGAGTCGGGTAGGTCCTGACGGACCCGATGGACTGGTGAGAAAAGACAGTGAGGAAGAACTAAGAATCTGACAAAGAAGCCAGGTACATTTCCTTTTCGGGACACACCAGAATCTCCGTCACTGGCTCGACTGGCACAAAATCCTCAACTATACCAGTTTCGTAACTAGCGTTGCCTATCAGACTTCCGTTCTAGCTCGGCGTTTGACAGCCTCGAGATGGGACAGACTGACGCAGCAAAGGACTTGCAGGGGTTTTACTGTGTTCCTAACTCTCTCGTTTCTGAACGGCAGAAAAAAAGGACGCGCAAGTTCAGGAACAAACCACCGAAAGCGAAGCGAGCGACATACCTACATACGTAACATAGATTTCAGGGCAGTAGTAGGTATCATGCGAACCAACAGTGTTTGTTCATGGTGATGCTGTACTGTCGTAGTGGCATCACTGCCCTAGATGAGCGGGTATTCGGTGCACACACTGTTACTACGTAGTTCAAGTCTGAATGAAACAGAACGGCATGGCATGGCATGGCATGGCATCGAGCATGGCACGTTCATCGATTGTTGGAGCGAACCGCAGTTGTTGATCGGACGGCAGTTTCTTCTCACGACATGGAAAGACACCAATGAGGAATGTATGCTGAGTACGCCTTGTTCGTAATTCCGATCCCCTTCGGCGTTTAAACTATCCGTCTTTTTGTTTTTCTGTTTTTCCTTTGAGACAAGAACTTCTTCTTCTGTTTCTACGCAGCTTGGCGAGAGTTCCGAACGAATACAGGGCTCTCTCTGTTCTTCTTTCCCAAGGCTCGAGAAGACCTAAACAGTAGCGTGGCGGCGGCAGTGGACGCTAGGTAGCTCGGCTGGTACCTCGTCTAGGTACGATGGCTCAGGCAACTGAGACATTGCAATCCTTCGGCCGCCGGTGGGTTCGGTCCCGTAGCGTCCATCCATGGGTGCGCAGCGCATGTTTTTCCAGAGATCAGACAGAGACAATGACACTACTAGACTATACCTTTTCGACAGTCTACCTGACAGGGCGGTCCGGTGCCTAGGTGGCCCCCTTTTTTGCTCCCCGCCATAAACCCACAAAAGAAGGAAAGCAAACGTCTAGTGTGGTCTCGGTTCCCCATGGGAATTGGAGCCAATCGCATGCGTCAATTCCACCCCCTGATCGGTTCTCGATGCTTATCGCGTTCTTCCACGCAGCAGCGATCCTGAATGATCGATCCTTAACGACGACGATCCTCTTTTTCAAACTGGAGACGACGACGAGGCCAGGATCCAGATATCATCCTACCTACCTAGCCTCAAGCTACAGTAGTGTGGTCAAGCCCGACTAGAATACACTAGATTAATTAACCCCCCGACTAAGAAACCCTGAAAATTGTTGATAGTATACAGCCGGCAACCAACAAACAAGACATCAGAAACCAACTAACTAACAACTGAACCAACTCCTCCCAACTTTTTTTTTTTTTTTTTTTTTTACCTCGCCCCGCTGGCGCTATACGCGGCCGGCCGCCCCTTGTTGTCGAGGCTTGTCTCTCCCCCACTGCCCGTCAAACAGCCCGTCCGCGGCGCAGCAATGTTCGCAAGGGCTTTAATCACACACACTCTCCATCTCATATGTGTGAAGACCCTCGCATATCGTAATCTGTTTGTTTGCCAGCAGCGGGACCGTCCTATCGTACCTACTACCCACGTGCTTTTCCATTTCAAACTTGTTGGTCGTCGGTACAGCTGTGCAACCCGAAATGGCCGTTACGACGACTGGTATTTGTCAGGGCCAGTGGTATACAACATACAAGTGGAGATTGTTAAGCGGCCCGGACGACCGCGGCCGGCCGGTACAGTAACCCCGGGTTGACCGTCGCCCGCCCGTTCGGATCTGCAGTCCGGCTCATCGTTCCACCTCCTGTTAACGCCGGCTACCTATCCTAGATGATTACCTATCTACCTCTACCTACCTGTCCGTATGGGGGGGCTTTTTCTGACATTGGAAGACCTGATATGTGAAACTTAAGTGTTCTTGTCATTCGAGTCGAGCCGTACCTACACATGTTGTTATCTACAAAACGTCTTTGTCTTGGTGGCAACATTCAGTGCAAGGAAAGAGCTGAGGTTTCATATCTCGCTATCGTCTTCATTGGTATGGCTAAATTTCATGATATACGGATACGAATTACGCAGTAGACTCACTTTTTGACTCTCTTCAGTTCGCTCCCTTCTATACCTACGTACTCGTATCCCCGTATACCGGTCTCCGGATCTACATTTAATATTAAACCAGTCTCTCTCGTTTCGGACCGTTACCGACGAACTAGTGTAGAACAAAAGTACTGGTTCTTAAGCTTGCTGTGAATAGGCAAAGAAATAAAACAGCAATCAAAAGGACCATTTTGCTAGGTAGGTAGGTAGGTAGCCGGCTGAGCCGGGTCAAACCCCAAAGGGCCACGGAGGGCAGGCAGGCGGGCAGGCAGGAAATGATGGCGTTATGGTGGCTTAAGTCCGAGAGAAGCGGACCAACAACAACTGTCGGAGTTTGTTGGGCAGGGCAACGGGCAAAGATCACGCTTATTGGGCCCATACATATCAGACTGGTTGATATTACCTTTGACTTCACGCCAGGCTAGAGCCTAGTTAAGAACGGTTGTGAAGTCACATCACGACAATTAGATGCTTGATGTCAACTGCTGAGAGCATCTACCTAGGTATGTTGCCGGGGCATGTCGGACCTTGACTTGGTTGCGCAAGATGACGACAACTTTTCTTCAAGGGTTGAAGCGAGTTCTTTGAACTATCTACCTAGGTACCCATCGGTACTGATACTGGGCGGTATAAGAAATACCACCATTCGACCAACCGATAAGGCTGGGGCCACCCACTTAGCTGCCAGACGAGAGAGAGAGAGAGGAGGCGGATGATTATTAAACATGAAATCCGTTCGAGCGATGCAGATCCCCAATGCATAGATATGCCTTTCTTTCCACTCATCGAGATTCCCGTCTTTAAAGGGCTGGCCGAGCATTAAACAACAACTAAGCTGAAGGGATAGGTAGAGTGACTCAACTGGCCGGAGATTCACACACACACACTGAATGGGTAGGATTGACAACGACGTCGCAAGGGTCTGGTTTACCTTTGGGTGGTATGTAGGCAGTCAAAAAACGGACGATGTTGCCTAGACGACACTTCTGCACTCGTAACTGAGTTACACTCGATGAATGGGGAATGTTTCGTTACACATGACCGCCGGTGGTGACTGGAACCTCGCAGTTCATCCATCCCCTCCGACCTGACTTCCAGTGACGGATGTTATCTCGATTCGTTGGGTTGGGTCAGTCACTCAGTTGGTTACATACACAGTTTGGTGATCCGATCGTTACTGCTTTTTGCTCGCTTGTTGGGATGTTGTGTAACGTCACACAAGAGCCGAGAGAAGCGCAAGACCAAGTGGAAAGAGCAAGAGCTCCGCGAGATTGAAAGGGAAGGGAACTTCGGCTCAAAGCCCGACCGACCTGCAGTTGCAGTGCTTTGCAGTGAATGTTGAATGCATGCGTGAATGCTGCAGTTAGTTGCTGAGTCAGTGAGTTGCGTGCAGTGTGTGTTATTGATAAGTACCTACCTCTGGGTACTTCAGTTTATGCAACGGGCAATGGGGTTCGACAAGCACGCGCACATGCTTTGTCAGTGGTACTTGGTTTGCCGCGGAGTGTTTGTATCCAGCCAGGTCATCTCAGTTCGCTCAACAGCCCAGCCGTTTAGTTTGCAGTCACGATCAATGTCGAACAAGTGAGGAAAGAGCAGTGGGCATTGTCCCAATCTGAATGGCTTTCCATCGTACCTACCCGACTGTCTCGCATTACACTGCACTGCACTTCCCTGCACTACACGACAGAACTGGCAGCTGCTATGTAAAGGTAAGTATGCAGCACGAACGCCCGAATGGACTGCGTGTACCACACAACCGGAAAGAAGCGACGGGAATTGTTCGACTGTGACTGCTATTTCCGTGGCTCACTCATTCCCTTTTCCGAGGCCTTCTTTGGATGAAACTGAAGTGGAAGAAGGAGCAAGGGTTTGTTGTTGCGTGCTTGCGAAGCTGTGACGACTGACGACGACAACCACGCAGCAAATTCGAGTCAAGACTGTCAACAGCCACTCACCACACACACGTCCGCCCACACCCAGCCCAACCGTTTCCGTTGTCATGGATCGAATTGAACGTTTTTTTTTTTTTTTTTCGGACTTGCCGAGCCCTTATCATGCAGTAGCCTACAGAACCTTGATGGTCTGCCTTCCCCCGGCCGTTGGAAGAACCACGCAGAATGGCGGGCATGGCCAAAGAGGCGGAGGGGGGGGGGGGGGGGGGGGGGGGGGGGG
>NW_009799104.1:1801723-1907287 GCF_000213175.1 Neurospora tetrasperma FGSC 2508 | reverse complement strand
GGGGCTACGTGGATGAAGGGTGGATGAGTGTCCATTCGATGCTACATTGGGGATGGGGATGGACAGGCAGGCTACGGCACCCGAACGGGCTGGTATTCAGTCGGACTTCATTCTGTGTGGTGGCAGGCTGTTCATTCATTGAGCATCTGGACGGATTTCGGTGGACATAGGCATCATAAACTCTTTAGGAAGTTTGGAAGGTTTGGTCTGATGAGCAGATGCAGACAACCACATGCGCAAGAGTGGCTGCCCCTCAGATGGTTCTCGTAAGGAATTCCATCAAATGACAGTACTTTACATGAAGACACGGGGATGCTCTCAAGAGCAAGAACCGCGAATCGCAATGCCAGCGAGCGAGCAGTGGACCATTTTCGGAAGAACTGACGGAAAGGAAAAACTGAATTATTTTTACTTCCAAATGCAGTACAAGAGTTCAGTATTTGAAGACTGCCTTCCTCAAACTTGGACCTCCCTCACTCGCTTTTTTACCCGTAGCCAAGCGGGCCGTTGGCTCGAGTTAACAAAGTCTTCCAACAGCGAAGTGGACGACTATCTTGTCCGCGCATCTTGTGAGGTGCGGATATACTTGAATGCTGTAAAGTCTGATGACCGCTAAGCAATCGATGTTTCTTCTCTAAGAAACACAGTTATACATTCTCAACCCCCAGCTAAACTTTTCAAAAGACAACAACAAAGTAAACATGCCAACTGTAAAAAGAAAGCTCTAGACACACACACCACTTGCCACAAGACAAGCCGGGGATACTCATGATGACAATGACAGCGATACTAATACAGAAGCAAGTAAAGAATGAGGCAAAAACACCTTGTAGCCCATCCATCCATCCATCCATCCATTATCGCGCACGTAAAGCTAAAGCCCTATGCCACTTCTCCCTTTCTCCATCTCCAGCAGCAGCAGACCAATAAGGCATGACACAATCCACGGTCTCCTGTATTGTTTTCCTCAGTTTCCTTTCATCTTCCACGCTCACAATAACCGCCCGTTTCGCAGAAGCGTGTAGCTCAAAGCTCTGTTGTGACGAAGCTTCATTATCAACAAGTTGATCCCATACATAACCACTGCTTTTGCCATTTTCCTTATTCACTTTAAGCTTCAACTTGACATAATCCCCATCCAGCCATACCATTCTCAAAATGCCCTCCTCTGTTTCCTCCAAGGAGATTACCGGATCACGCCTCCTAGTTACTATCTCTTTCTAAGCAGCACCGGCACCGGGACCCGCGTTTCCTCCTCCTCCGCCAGCCGCTCCTGCGCCTGCTCCTGCGCCTGCTCCTCCCCCGGCACCTCCACCGCCGCCACCGACGTTGGCCCCACCGCGAGCTCTCTTGGGCCCTCCTTGGTTTCCTCCCTCCCCGTCACCTCTAGGCCGCTTGTTGCCAGCGGCTTGTTGACCGGGTTGGAACTCGCCGGCATGGGGATTCATACCGCCACCGCCTTGAGCGGCGTTGGCTCCGCCGCGTCCACCAAAGCCACCGCGACCGCGTGGCCCCTGACCGCCGCGGCCTTGGGCCCCGTATGCGCCACGTCCACCACGAGCGTTATTCGCGCCTCCTCTAGCAGTAACTGGGATGCCGGTACGGTTACCTTGTTGGTTCTGGTTCTGTTGCTGCTGACCACCAGGGAACTGGCCCCCTTGTTGCTGTTGTTGGCCAGGCTGTTGTTGGCCAGGCTGTTGTTGACCAGGCTGTTGCGCTTGTGGAGCACCAAAGGGATTTGTGGCTGGTGGTGGTTGCTGTGGTTGCGCGTTCTGTTGCTGCTGGGGCGCGGCACCGAAAGGATTGGCAGGTGGCTGCGAAGTTATCGGGGATTGAATCGCTCCAGGCTGACCAAAGGGATTACCAACGACCTGTCCACCTACAATAGAGCCTTGCCTGGCCGGAGCGGGCGCCGCCTTGTTGGCAGGAGTCGCGGTGATCTGAGGCTTGGTCTCCTCTCCAGGAGCAGGTTTAACTACTACAGCAGCGGCGTCTGAACCATCATTAGTATACTTGGTCATTGATTCGCGGGCACGGTGGGACATACTCAGGGGGGCCGGCGGTGTGGCCGCCGGTGGTGCCGGAGGCGGGGCAGCCGGCTTAGCAACCTTTGCAACTTCCCATACTTCGACAACGGGTTTCTGCGGCGTTTCCTTTGCTGCGGTCTCAACGACAGCCGTCTTGGCCTTCTCGGTCTTGAGCTGTCGGTCGAGCATGTTGAGCCGGAGGGCAGATTTTTTCTCGGTAAGAGCAGCCGCTTGCTCCTTCGCTGAGGCGATCTTCTGCTCATACTCCGCCTTGACGACCACCTCCAATTCTTCGCGGACCTTCTTGGACTCTGCGGCGATATTTTTCTTGACATTACTCTTAATAATACCCATAATGACTTGGTTAGAACTAATGAGCTCGCGAGTCTGCTGATCGGTAAGATTGGCGAGATCCGGGAGACCAGGAGTACCGGCACCTGGGGTCTGTGCATTTTGGGCAGTGGGAGGCTTCGCCGGTGTCGCCGGCACGCCATTTTGAGACACGCCGCTCTGCTGCTCGGCCTTCAGGATCGCGAGCTCTTGCTGGAGCTTGAGATCGTATTCAGCCTGCAACTTCTGTCTCTCGTCCTGCGTCTGCTTCTCCATGGCCTCCTTCGACTCCGCCAGCCTCTTGTTCAGCGCAGTCTTCATCTTCTCAGAACGCTGCTTGACAATGGCATCGGCACGCTCTTCCAAGTCCTTAGCCTTGGCCTCGAACTCGGCAGCCTTCGCCTCCGCAGCCGCAATTCTCTCCTCCAACGCCTTCCGTTCCTCATCTGAGAGGCCGGTGCCTTCTTGAGCAGGTGCTGGGGCAGAAGCAGGCTGAGCCGGGGCCTCAACATCTTGCATCTCGGTGTCAGTACCGTGCGTAAAAGACTGTAGGCGTGCGACCTCTGCGCGCGCTTCGTCGCGTTCAGCGATCGCCGTCGCTAGTTCGGCCCTGAGGCTTTCAAGTTCGGTCTCAAGCTTGGCCTTCTCTGATTTGACTGACTCTAATTCTTGTCTAAGCGCATCCAGCTGCTGCAGAAGTTGGGGGTCTTGTACTGCAGGAGCGGCCGCAGAAACGGCCGGAACAGTCTGTTCTGCAGACGCCGCTGCAGCTGCCGCTGCAGCCTGCGCGTGCTGTTCCTGAAGCTGCGTGTTTTGCGCCTGCAAGTTGGCCAGATCTTGTCTTGCCGACTCCAGATCCTTCTCGACGGCCGACAACCGTTCATTAGCAGCATCCAGGGTGGTCTGAAGCGCTTGCTTCTCAGCAGCAAGCTCGTTGCGCTGAGTCTTGACGTTACCGAAGCGGGTCTTGAAGTCCTCTGCAAGTCGGGCCCGCATGTTCTTCCAGTTGGTCCGCTCAGTCTCCAGGTTCGTCTCAGCTTCCCTGAGCTTCTCTTCAAGCGCGGCTTCTGTCTGTTTGAAAGCTTCACGCTCAGCTTGCAGGCTCTCGACCGAGGCCTTGAGCTGCTCGACTTCCTGAGGGTCAGCCTGGCCGTACTTGCTGAGGATAGACTCAATTCTCTTCTGTAGGCCATCGCGAGCTTCCTGCAGTTGCTTGACCTCGGCCTCCTTGAAGGACTTGTCGAGTTCGAGCTCAGAAATCCGGGCTTCCAAGGGCTGGATTCTGTTTTCGAGGTCTTCAATCTTTCGATTCTTCATCGCAAGCTGCGCCTGGATTCGCAGGTTCTCGTTCCTGAGAGTGACATTGCTCTCACGGATCAGGTTGAGCTCGTTCAGCTTATCCATCAACTCCTTGTGGGTAAGTGAGTTTCGGGCGCTGTCAGCTTGAGAGCGACGCTCCTGATCAAGCTTGAGACGTGCTTCATCGAGCTGTGATTGAGAATACTCGAGCTGCTGCTGAAGCCTCTTCGCTTCTTGAACCTTGAGATCAAACTGTACCTCAAGGATCTCCTTCTCGCGACGCAGGTAGTTGTTGAGTTCCCGAAGACCTTCAACAGCAGTGTCATTGGCCGAAATCTGTGTGCCTTCGGCGGTTTCATCCATCGCGGAACGCCTTTGCTGCAAAGCGCTGATCTGAGAGGTAACGCCATCGAGCTGTTGATGTAGGAGTTTGTTCTGCGCAGTGAGGTCGTCCCTCCTTGCCTTGATTTCAGCGATCTCTTGTTCAAGCTGCTGTCTCCGCTCCTCCCAAGATTGTTCACTCTGTGTCAGAGAAAGTTTGGCCGACTCAGCCTCAGCCCTCCATTGAGCTGAATAAGTCTTGAGCTGATTGTGCTCTTCCCGAAGCTGCTGAAGCGATTTAGCTGCTTCTGCGTGTTTAACAAGTTCTTGTTCGTAATCCTGTTGGGCCTTGGTGGCAATTTCAGCCTGAGCTCGCAAGTCTTGCTGATGGAACTTGAAGGTTTCCTTGTATCTTTCCTCCTCGTCCTTCAAGCGAGCAATTTCGCTGTTGAGCATGCGCTCCTTGTCTTCAAACTTGCGAGCGACATCGGCCTGGGAATCGCGGAGCATGTTAAGCTCGCTGTTGGAGTTGCCCAGTTCGACTGTAAGCCCTTCAACGCGCTGCTGCAGTTCGTTGATCTTGCTCTCCTTGGCTGCGAGATCCGCATCCATCTGTTGTCGGTATTGCTCTTGGGTCTCGTTCGCGCTCGTGAGTTCTTCCTCCATTTCGCGACTGAGCTGCTTGAAGTTATCACATTGTTGCTTGGCATTCTCAAGCTGCGCGTTGAGCAAGTCGATGTTGTTCTTAAGATCCTGGACCTCATTCTCGAGCTCTTCAATACGAGCCTGAGAATCATCCTCGGCAGATCCCTGCTCAGCAGGCTGCGCCCTGGCTGTTGGCAGGGGACGGAGACGGTCGGCACGTTCTTGGGCGTTACGAAGCTCGACCTCGAGTTCACTGACACGTGCCTGAAGATGATCACGAGTAGTCTTGGCGGCCACATTCTCCTCCTTGACCTGGCTGATCATCGTAGTGAGCTCATCAATGCGTTTCTGGTATTGCTGGGCGTCGAACTCTTTCCTGAGCTGAATCTTCTTGCTCTCCTCCATCTCCTCAGAAAGCTTGCGCTTAGTAGTGGAGAGTTCAGCCTCAAGGGCGTCGATCTGGGTTTGTTGTCTGCGTTTTGCCTCGGACTCGCTAAGTTCGCGTTCGTTGAGAAGGGATTGCTGGTTGGTCAACAGAGTGTTAAGCCTTGCCTTCTCCTGTGCAAGACTCTCGTTGTCTTGGCTCAAACGCTCTTGAATCGTCTTCCACAAGTTCTTCTCCGCCTTGAGGTTGGCATTCTCGCTGCGGAGACTCTCAGCCAAGCCACGAGCCTCAACCAAGTCCTCCGCAATCTGCTGTACCCGCAAATCTTGCTTAACACCAGACTCGGACAAGGCCTGATTTCTCTTCTGCAGCTGCTGATTCTCACTCTGGGCTGCCTTGAAATTGGATTCCAGCATGCTGTAGCGTTCCGTAGCGAGCGTAAGCTGGCTGGAGACCTTGGCAATCTCAGCCTGAAGCGAGCCCTTCTCCGAAGACAGTTTGTCGATCTGCTCCTTGAGAGACTTCCGTTCAGTCGTTTGGTCGTTTCGGTAAGAGTCGTATTGCGCCTGTAGCTCCCTATAGGCCGCGGCGAGGTCTGCATCTTCGGTGGAGTTTTGCTCGATACTAGTGAGAACTTCTCGTTGGCTTACATCCTCGCCCAAGGCAGCGCGAATTTCGGCAGGGTTGGCTCGCTGTTGGAGCATGCGACGGAACATGTCTCTCTCCGTCATGTAGCTCTTCATGCGGACCGTGATCGACTTGACCTCATCTTGAAGTGTCGTGACAACAAGACGAAGTTGCTGGACCTCCTCATGATCCTGGGCTGCTTGCTGTTTTTCAGCCATCGCCTCCTCGTTCTCCATCTTGTCGGCAAGATCACGAACCACACGTAGGAGCTCCTGGTTCTTCTCCTGCAGTTCGTAGATGTTTGTGAAAGCGACGAATTTCTCGGTGATGTACTGGTGAGTATCCGACATGTCGTCAAGAGCATTTTCGGTAACTTCGCCCCTCTTGAGCCTTTCGAACTTGGCAGCTTCTTCTTCGGTCAACTTATCGAGACCCTTCTCCTGCGCATGAATGTTGAAGCAGAGGACATGGACTTGAGTGCTCAAATCGCGTAGCTGCCCGCGAAGAATCTTGACCTCAGCTTGAGCCGTAGCTGCAGCTGCCTCGGCCTTCCTCTGGGTCTTGACGGCAAGGTCGCGCTCCTCGTAAGACTGCTCGAGGAGTTGTGACATTTGAATCGTTTCATTCTTGAGACGTTCCGACTCGGCATTAAGCTCGTCGATTTCAGGCATCTTCGCTTCCAGCATCGCGACAGCATCGTCAAGTTCTTCCTGTAGCTTCTTGTAACGCCTCTTCTCACCAGCAAGCTGGCCCTTGACATTGTAAAGCTCCTCAAGGGCATCGGTAGCACGCTGGCCGGCTCTACCGCGGATGGAGAGCGGGGTACCGAAGGGAGATCCCGCGCGAGTAGCGGCAAAGGAGCCGTCACCCTTGGGGGTTTGAGGTCCAGTGCCGGGAGATCTACCGCGAAGATCGCCGGATGCCTTGATGCGGTCGACTTCATTCTGCAACTCCTGAGCGCGCTGCTCCGTCTGTGCGTGATCCTCCTTTTCTTGTTCGAGCTCGCGTCTGATGCGTCTGATCTCGTTGGCGTGATCATCCTTGATCTGCTCCAGCCTCAACTCGACCTCCTTCAAGCGGTTACGGTGAGTCTCCGACTGTTGATCCTTGAGCTCAACAAGACGCTTGGCGGACTCGAGCTCCTGCTTGAAACCCTCTTCGGTACGGGCAGCGGCTTCCTGGAGTTGCTGGACCTTTGTCAAGGTCTCCTCGGCCTTGTCCTGTGCCTCCTGGAGTCGCTTGCGGAGAACCTGCTCACTTCTAGTGAGTGATTCAATGGTCGAGTTCGCGTCCTCGTTTAGGCGTTGCAGCTCGGCGATGCGAGCACCCTTCTCCTTGCGGAACTTGATGGCCTCGGCATTCTTGGTCTTGAGCTCGTTGTCCAGCCAGTCGTTGGTGCGTTTCGCGTGCTCCAGTTCCTGCTTCAAGGCCTCCTCACGGTACTTTGTGGAATTGGCGGTAGTCTGCGCGGTCTGTACAGCCTGATTGAGCGACGTAACCTCCTGATTCAACTTGAGGATCTTCTTGTGCTGGGTTTGGAGCTCCTCGGCAAGGGTGGCGTTGGCCTGGGTCTTGGAGTCGACAATGGCCAGGGTTTCGCGATTCGAAGTCTCGAGCGACGCAATGCGTGCACGGAGGGTCTCAATTTCGGAAAGGGAAGTCGATCCCGACGACTTGAGCGTCTGTAGCTCGTTTTCTATAGACCGCCGTTTGGTCTCTGTGCGACACAGACGTGTTAGCAGCAGGGCGCGGCGAGGCTTAGGTGGAGGGGGGAAAGGATGGACTTGCCTTCATCTTGTAGTTTCTGACGGAGCTCGTCAACTTCCTTGAGAGCCTTGTCGGTGGTGGCCTTGAACTGCTCACAGCGCGACTCTGAGCTTCGGATGGCGCCTTCCAGCTCGATTCCCAGCTGGAACTTGTCCTCTTCGAGGGCACGGATCTTTGCTATCACAGCCTGGAATATGGTCTTGACCAGGTCTGGAGTCGGTGCGGTAAGGGCCGTGTTCAGATCGGGCTCAGGTACGCCGACCTGGGTCGAGAGATAGCCCACGTCCACCTCGGCCGCCGCCATCTTGGGAGCAACGGCTCAGCGGTGCATGAATGGGCGAGGCCGCGAACACACACACGAAACACGCGACGAAGAGTCGACTGAAGAATAGACGTAACAGATGTCAGGTCCACTTGGGGACGCTGCTGTCGCTGGAAATAAAAAAAGGAGAGTCGCGAAGGTGGATGGCCTCGGGGTGGTCGGGAGCGCAGTGGTGATGCAGAAGTGAGTCCAAGTGTTGGTTTGTTTCGTTGTGGAATTTCTTTGACGCTGCCACCAAGTCGATTGGAAGTCGCAGCTGGAGGTGCCCGCTGCAGGCCAGTCTTGCTTATAGGTTGGTTGGAGTGACGGGGCTGCACTGCGGTGGGTGGTGCACTGCGACCTCCATCCCCAACACCTGCGACTGCTTTGGGTTAGCGCCAAAGTGTCCATCGCGCTGGCCAGCAGGGTGACGGGAGCGATCCAGCTAGAAAAGCTTCTGTGGGGCCGCTGTCTTCCAGGTACCTCACTACCTACCTCTCCACCTACGGCAGGCGCTGGGTACCTGTTAGAGCAACTCTGTAGAGTAGCACGCACTTTCTGTTGGAGCTGATGTTGTCTGTGCGTTTGGACTTTCCAACTTCAGTACTTCTCCTGTAGTTAGTGAAAGGAAGTCACTTCTCCCGTCGACAACAAACATCAAGATCCACAGTTCTCGACATGAAAACAAGACTCTCTACAGTACTTCCACTGGACCGGTTGACGAGGCCATTCACTCAGCATTTACACTTCTCATCATGAAAACTTCCATCTTTACTAGCATTTGGCTCAATAAGCAGCAAGTCGAATCCTCGGATCTGAGACGAGCAGGTGATTATCCCTCAGCACTTATATTTTATTGTTACATAGGTCCATCATTAGATCCATCGTCTTTCATCTGAGCTACCCCCGGCTCCCCCGGCTTCCGTGATCAAGGCTGCCCACCACTTCCTCTTCCATGCCCATCCATCTCATGATATCCCAGCACCGGACCTGACTGCCACGCCGTCGGCTGTGGTTCAGCCGGCCGCTGTGGTCCCATCATCTCGTGCTTGTTCGACATGAACTGGGGAGGCGTCCCCTGGCCTTGCAACTCCTGCCGATTCGGGCCTGGATACATTCCCCCACTTCCCTGGAGCTCCGAGGCATTGCTCAACATCGGAGAAACTGACAAAGGACCTTGACCCAACGGTTGCGATGGGTTCTGTGGTACACCATACGGTGCGTGCAATTCGGCAGTGTTCGGCATTGGAGGGTACGCAGGCGTCTGGCCGTGAAGCTCGGTGCTGTTGAGCGGATGCGGCGGTCCTTGACCTTGGAGTTCGGCCGTCAACTGGGGAGGGGGAAATCTGCCCGCACCAGCCGACACTGGGGACACGCTGTTGACTCTGGTTCCGTCCTTGAGCATGCTTGCGGAACGACTTGGCGGCGAGGGCGGGACGGTGGCGGCGGCAGCAGCAGCAGCAGCAGCAGCAGTAGCAGCGCCGCCAACAATAGGATTGCCAGCAAGTTCGGGCTTGCCTTCCCCGGCAAAGACATCATGGATGGCATTCGAGGAATTGGTCTGCTCCATGTTTTTACGCTGCTTTGACCTGCGGATGAAGAAGAACAGAAGAGCGGCAATGATGCCCAGGCCAACGAGAACGCCAATGACGGCGCCAGCAATAACCCCCGTATTGGAGGATTTTTTGCCTGTGTTGCCGCTCCCGCTGCCGCCGTCATTGGCCCCTCCCGTACTGTCATCACCGGAATTGCTACCGGAGCCGGAGCCAGACCTTGAGCCACTTCCGCTGCTGGCCGTAGCCTGGGCACCACGGTTGGCTCTGCTGCCACTCTGGGCTGTTGGAGTCGGGTCTGCTTGGGATTCCGAGGCGGTAACCCCATTTGCGACGAGCTTGTTGTTGGCAGCATTGCAGTACAAGTCCAGGACCTGTTGTGGATCGTTAGCCACGAGACGTTTGGACAATGATTGAGAGTTTATGCACTTACAGCCATTGCAGATGAGATATCGTCAGTTGCTGTTACACCACAACTGTATTTGACGCTCGCGGTGATGGAACTTGTCACCAGACCAAGCATTTGGTCTTTGAGGCAGACACATGATGCAAGTGCCTGAGGCCCGTCAGGGCACAGCTCACGGGCTTGCTATTTCACTAAAGTGTCAGCATAGTAACACGATCTTACACAAGAAAACGCATGTTGTTCTTACCCCTTGAACAGCATAGGATACCGCCGAAGCAGCACAATTGGCCAATGAGCTATACTGCGGCAGGTCCTTGATATAGTACGTCACTTCCCAACAGGTGCTCGATCAGCCATCCGAACTAGAGCCAAAAGTGTATATCCATCACTGTCAAACTTACTATCACCGGGAGGGTTACTCGGCTTAGGAAATGCTGAAGTGCCCTCATTCAGCTTACACCACGCCGACCACATTCCCTGGGCTGACGAGACATCGGCTGTGTGGCCTTCGCAGTAGTACTTGACTGACGAGTTAATGAGCTGGCTCGCCAGCAGAGAGTTCTGGTTCTTTTGACAAGCGCAGGTGGCGTAGGCTGCCAAGTCCGAGGGGCATCGTTCGCGTCCCTGCGAGGACATTCAAATTAGTATCGGTACCGCCTGGTCGAAGAAAAGGTCCAGAGGCTTCCGGTCTCCCAACTAACCATTTCCCTGATAGCATATCCAAGCGCACTAAACGCACAAGGCGCTAACGCGGCCACCTCGGGAACATCAGTAATGTACTGCGTCACCGGAACTGATGGCTGCGGAAACTCCGGCAGCTTGTCCTGGCTGCAATACGCGCTGAGCACTGTCCCCGCCGACGCTTGGTCCTCGGTGGCCGTCGACCCGCAATAGTAGTTGACGGACTTGGAGACATCGGACTTGATGGCGGCGAAGTTGTTGTTCTTGGTGCAGACGCAGCCTTGGAGTTCCCCGACTGCGGCGGGACAGGCATCGCGGGTTTGACCTTGGACGTTATAGGAGATGGCGGTTTGGGCGCATGGTGCCTTATTACAACATATGGGAAATCATCAGCTCTATTGTCTTCGAGAAAGGAGGTATGCAGTCTCATGAGACTGGAAGGAATGAAGGGGAAGAAGGTCAAGTACCAAGGAGTTGTATATCGCCAGGTCGGTAATGTAGACGACTTGTGCGGCTTTTGCGACTCCTAGCAAGCCTAGGAGCGGCAGCGGCGATGATCGATGCTGGCCACGCATCGTCCTAAGGAAAAAGACCGTCTCAAGAAATCGAGAGTGTATAGGTTGAAGGCAACAGAGATGAAATGGTATCACTGTTTGGGAAAGGGACGGCAGCTGGAGTTGAACAATCTGGACGGGATCAAAGCAGAGTGATGGTACAGAAGAGCCTACTCAACCGCACAACACCAGAGACTTGCGTGGAATATGTCAAGTTGATACACAAAGGGGAGACCAGAAAAGAAAGTCAAGTTGAACATTTTCCGCGAAGGCCACTTCATTAGAACCACGAACCCAAGCCTGTCTCCCAATTACGATAAAGGTGCGTGGACACCAGATCGGCGCTTAACAAGGCGTCTTCCTCGAAAACTCCTTTTACCCCTCCCTCATCGCCTCCAAGAACTGCTCACGATAACCGTCCATCTCTCCTTCTCATTATGCACACTACCTTTTTTCCGTTGTTAATTCGATGTCGAGACCGGAAAGGATACCCCCTTGTTGGTGTAGCAAGACCCCTACCAGCTGAAAAAGACAAATCAAGATAAAATGCAGGCACACGGCAGGAAGCTTTAGCGAGTCTGGGGAGGAAGATCAAGCTTTTCAAAGTGTGACCAACAGGAGGAGTACTTTGGCAATAGTAGCTTGGGTGTATTTGATCAATCTTCGACGATATACCTACCCATCTTCCTTATTCGCACATTAATGTTGCGTTGAAGAGGGTATTCGTCACTCGGTCTTCGAACGGCTGTCCTTCAACAACCAGTTGCAACGCCCCAGACGTCCTACAACCCCCAAGTTTCGAACAATGACCTGAATATTGTCACTCTATTGCACCTTGATGATCTACCACCAGCAACTCGGGATCTTGAATACAGCGGCATAGGCCTTGATAATAAAAGGAAAAAAAAAAAAAAAAAAAAAAAAAAATAAGGTTATGGTTTACAGGGTCTTCTGTCCTATATAGAAACACGCCAAGATCAAGCTTAAACCTCAATCACACCCACCCGACCAGGTCGACGACCCACGCCATTCAAACCAAGAGGTAAGACGGAACAATTATACACACCCAAAAGGGACAGGATCAACAAGCTCGTCCACGATGCCACACTTGTAGTGTGCACGACCACAGACGCGCTTGAGGCGTCACACACAACAATCAGATAACGTGCCCAAAGAGGAAAGTTTTGGAGAGAGAGGGCTTGAAGAACAGGCTTATATTTAGCCATGTGAAGCATGGCGCATGGTGTCCGGGCAGCTTTGATATAATTTGAGGGGTGCCGAGGAACGCCACGGTATAGTACCTATGTATGGGTGGTTCAGCGCGGTTAAGTTACTACTACACTCAAGTGAACTGCGGTGGGCTGAAGATGGAACAAGCCGATAGGCAGGCCAAGGTTTTGTTTCTCTCGTTATATATTTGATTAGGGACAATATATAAGCAACGATGATTGTATAGGAAGGAGAAAGCATGTACGGTATGAAAGGCTCAGGACCGAATTATCGGGATTTTAGAAAAACCTTATCACCAGTTTCATTCACTCAATGGCACGATAATTGATCGCAGACAATGGTCGAACCAAGCAAGGTTTCTGTCATCCTTCCGAAACTTTTCCTTCCCAACGACGCTTTCGTCTCCAACCCAAAAACTTCCGGTAGGTAAGATATCTTATCTCATCACGCCATACCATATAGGTACCATAGGTACCCGACCGTTCTCTATCCAGGGGTCCAGGTCCTCCTCATGTCCCCACTTCCAAATTTGAATCCCCTTGATGCTCAATGATCCATAACCTCCCAAAACATATCCGTATTCAGCACCACCTTCTCCCCCATCCAAATCGCTTTATCCGTATGATTCCTCGCCTCCTTCTCCGCCTCACTGATCTCTCCCCCCTCACTTAGGGTCTTCTCCGTCGTATTCGGATGAATCAACACACTCAACGGTCCTCTCCAGACCGCCAACCAGCCCACAAAGGCACCAAGCTGCGCCGGCGTAAAGATGTTCACTTCGAACATGCCGATCGGGTGAGGGCCGACGGGTTTGCTCCAAAAGGTGTAGATCCGTAACTCGGGGAACTCGTGTCTGATGCGAGAATGCAGTTCGGAGGCGTAGCGGGCTTGGGCGGGGTGGTTGGGGAGGTGGTAGATGTGGACGTCACTTTGGGGAAGGGGGAAGGGAATGTTAGTGAAACTTACAAAGGGAGAAGGCGAAGAGGGAAGAAGAGGGGGGATATGGGCTCGTACAAGGCACCTCGTCGCCCGTTATCTAGAGGCTCGGGAAACTTTTCGTAGGCGCTGCTGAGCACGCCGGTTTGGTTGTTGAGGAGGCTCTTGCCGTCTTCGGCCTTTTCGGTGGGAAGGGGAGGGGCATTTTCGTAGCCTTCTAGGGGGGATTTGTAGGTTGGTCTTTGGGAGGGCATGTTGTTGTTTAATTTGGGAGTTTAGGGTCTGAAGTCTCAGGTTGAATGGGTTTGGGGTAAGCTGATTGTCGGTGTTGATTCTAAATTGAATTTTAGGGTACTGCGTCAACTCGGATGTGAACTGAAGTAAATAGGTAAGAACTATGTTAGGGTCAAGTTGAAGTCAAATATGGTGTCCGAATAGCTTCATCGACGTGATGCCCTCATGAGTAAGCATTACGAAGGTGACAATACGGATGACAAATAATGGCGGTCGTTCAAATGCCACGCTATGGGGTCCCGGCATGGCATCATTCCAGCATCCCACCCGTGGCCGAATGGCGATCCCGTCCGGGGAAGCCCCACCCCGCACGGCGGCATCCCGACTGGACAGTCGGCACACGGGACCCCACGAGTTCCATGCCCCTCCGCTCACCTGGCCGGTAATGACGACTCGACGGGAAGCAACATCAGTAACCAAAATTCCAGTCCAAGGTATTCACACGTGTCACCAATATCAGTTATGTGAGTCCACGCTAATATGTGAATGATAAGCCTCCTGCTTGTTGGTGTGAGAATAAACTAAGTACAATCACAAATGCCTCTTACGCCGGTGTAATAGTAATAATACTCCGAAACAATGCTGACATGTAACAAGTAGTGAGAGAAAGTATGAACCGTGCGCCTGCCTAGCCTCCTGTGGCCTTCTTGAACGCCATGCCCAAACCCGTGGTACCGGAACCTGACCCAAGCCATGACTGAAGCAAATCCTTTTGGTACCAAACAGTTCCGTCTTCATGTGAACCTTTTCCTTCTATCCCAGCAATGTGAAAATACGTCCCTTGGAAACCAGTCCATGCTCGGAAATGCGCAGCAACAAAATCGAATGCTCGACACAACATCGTGTCGATGTCCCCTAAACCGTAATAAAGCCGTAACAAAAGCGAGAAATTATGTAACAATACCATGTCGCGCCTGCAATGATAACAAACTGGCCGTCCCAGTCCCCATACAGTGAAGCGATTTAATCAACAGTGAGCCAAGGTCAAACACAGTATCCTCGACTTTGAGGTGCCGAAAACTCAAGCGGAAGAAGCAGGTTCAGCGGGAGCGTTGCCCTTGTCGTTCGCATCCGAAGGGCCAGAGACATCGTCGTTGGGGCCGAAGTCGGGAGGGCTGGTGCTGACCTTCTCGCCAGTCGCTACGTCGACAAGCTTATCACCGTCGACCTCGACCTCTCTGTTGCCGATGCGACGCATCAAGTCCAGGAAAGTCGACTTTTGAAATTTCTCGGACTGGTTGTCGG
Source organism: Neurospora tetrasperma FGSC 2508 (assembly GCF_000213175.1). Classification (NCBI taxonomy): domain Eukaryota; kingdom Fungi; phylum Ascomycota; class Sordariomycetes; order Sordariales; family Sordariaceae; genus Neurospora; species Neurospora tetrasperma. Next base: position 1,892,686 of record NW_009799104.1, on the reverse strand, counting down.
CGACGGAGGTCAAAATGGCGTTGGCTGCCTTGGCGAGCTCCTCGTTGCCCTCGCGACGACGAGCCTCGGCTTCTTCCTTGGCTTCCATCTCTTCAGCGAGGTTCTCCAGATCAGCATCGATGGTGGCCATCTCCTCGTCGGTGGGGGGGCCGACTTTGGTGTTGTTCTCGGCGCTCGGACCGTGCTGCGCCATCCACTCGGCCTCGGCAGCCTCAAACTCCTGCTGAGCTTGCTGAGCCTTCTCGGCCTTTTCCTTCTCGGCCCACTCAGCGAGTTCTTGCTCAAAGGAAGACTCGTCGTACTCGCCAAAGGCTCTGTTAAAGGCTTCAATGTCCAGAGCCGACTCGACGTGGTCGGTGAGGACGAACTGAGGCTGCTGGTGGGTGAAGTTGTTCGTGGCTGTGCCATGCATGACAAAAGGATCGTCCATGGACATTCCCATTCCCATTCCCATTCCCGTACCCACACCCATTCCCATACCGCCAAACTGGCGAGTGTTGTAGGCCATATGGTCGTCCTGCAAGCCCATCATGGAGTTGTGGGTTGCAGTAGACATGGTTGCCGGCATGGCTTGAGATGACATGGCCGGGGCCGCGTGAGCTGTGTCCTGACGGAGCTGCATGCTGGCGAACTGGTCGACCCAGCCGTGGGCAGCGGCACGGGAGGAGTGCATGGGACTGGCCGTAGCCGGCGCACCTCCGACCGCATGACCAAAGACACCAGGCGCTGGACCAGCATGAAAAGCCGGGACGCCTGGGTTGTTCAGGAACGTATTATTCGCAAGGCCGAGGGAAGGACCCGGGGCGTCGAGCATAGGGGCTTGCTGAAAGGTCTCATAGGCACCATCAGCAGCGAAGGAGGGGCGGTTTCTGAAGGACTGGATGGGATGTTAGCATCGAGTTACGTTGGGTATTCTACGACATGACTAAAGAAAGCGATCATATCATACAGCACCGGCAGCCGAGTTGGGCGAGTTGACCAGGCGGTCCTGGTGAAGAGTGCGGTCGCGATCAGCGTGCGCAAGAAGGGTCTTGGCACCGTTGGACGGGCCGCACATGCTGTCAGACATGTTGAGCGAGGTTTGACTTGTTGGAAGCAAAAAGGCGAGAAGCGCGGGTGACGGTAAGTTTAGAGAAAGAAAATACAAGAGTAGAAGGTTATATATATAAAGAGTGAGGAACAAAATGTCCTTCAAGAGAGTATATAATTATTGTAGAGCGAGGAAGACTTGGATGAGTGAGCGAAAGGAGAGTTGCAAGTTGTAAGTAGTGTAGATTAGTGGCGCGAAAGTAGAAGCCGAGGTTCTTTGAACAGCGCGATAGTCGTAACCGAACCCGCCGGTATCTCAAGTCTTCAACGGTAAGTATTTGGAGAAAAGTAGTTGGAGAAGGGGAAAGATGGAAACGAGAAAAAAAGATAAACAACGCCCAACCAAATAACCACGAAAAGGACGCGACTGATTACTGTGCATAAAGAATTCCTTTTTCGCAAGCAAACAAAAAGCGTCGCTGATTTTCAACAAGTAATTCTGGAAGAAGGGTCAAAATGGTTTGGTTGAGTGAGATTCCATCCCAACTTTTCCCAAAGTGAACGCTGCCACGGCACTGGCGAAATTCCCGTCGGGGTAGCCATGCGCTCACGCGCTATCATGTGCACGGCATGTTTCAGTGGACTTTTACAGCGGGACGGGAGAGCCCAAGCGACGCGTGGGGTCGTCAACGAGCCCCTGCCTCACCTGCCCCACCTTGGTTGTCTCGACAAGAGTCCACTTCGAGCCTCCGATTTCGAAGACATAACGTCACACCACGGTGAGCCTACGAGGAAACCGACCAAGGCTCCACTCACCGCGTCTCACCTTGCTCACCTTGACTTCTTGCCAGCTGGACCACATCGCTCGACAGGGATCACTAGTGCGCAAGCGTCAAGCTCCAGCGCAGCAAGACGGGTTCACCTATCGTGTCGCCTGGGCTTCCACTGCCTGTAGCTTGCAGCTGGGTTCCATTCCAATGCCCGTGGTGGTGATCCAACTTAAACAGCAATCCCCAACGACGGCCCTTTTTCCTTTCTACTAGCTCTGAGTAGTGTACTTCATAACTCCAGTTTGAATTCATCCATAACCCAAAGCACGCAAATACAACCCCATAATCTTTTTGTCTTTTCCACAATCTTCAATACTCCATAATTAATCAAGATGGTACGTCCTCTTACACCCCAAAGCTGCCGGCGGCGTCCCCCCCTTACTTGGCTACCTATCCACTAACATGAAGCTATCGCGACAACGACAGACCGCAGGCGCACAGGTTATCGCCAACTCTGGCCACGATGATATGATTGTACGCTGAACATCGCCCCCTCGACGTTTCCCGACAACCATCCCTCTGTTTCTAACCGACCCTCGCAGCACGATGCAGTTCTCGACTACTACGGCAGGAGGTTAGCGACATGCTCCTCGGATCGCACCATCAAGATCTTTGAGATCGAGGGCGAATCACAGCGACTTGTTGAGACACTGAAGGGGTATGTTTGCGCACCAAACAATATGGGCAATGGGTTAACCTCCCTTCTTCCAACAGACACGATGGCGCAGTTTGGTCCGTAGCATGGGCGCACCCCAAGTACGGCAACATCCTCGCCTCGGCAGGCTACGACGGCAAGGTTCTCATTTGGCGCGAGCAAGCCGGCAGCTGGCAGCGCATCTTCGACTTCGCCCTGCACAAAGCTAGCGTCAACATCGTGTCCTGGTCTCCCCACGAAGCCGGCTGCCTCTTGGCCTGCGCCTCTTCGGACGGCAACGTCAGCGTTCTCGAATTCAAGGATAACAGCTGGGAGCACAACATCTTCCACGCCCACGGCCTGGGCGTCAACTCGGTCTCGTGGGCCCCCGCCACCACCCCCGGCAGCATCGTCAGCAGCAACCCCGGCCCCGGCTCGACAGGCAACAGACGCTTCGTGACTGGCGGTTCCGACAACCTGCTCAAGATCTGGACTTTCGACCCCGCGACGAACGGATACAAGCTCGAGCGCGAGCCCCTGGCGGGTCATACAGATTGGGTTCGCGACGTTGCGTGGAGCCCGACTGTGCTTCAGAAGAGCTACATCGCGAGCGCCTCGCAGGACAAGACGGTGCGCATCTGGACGAGTGACGCGGCGAACCCGGGCGAGTGGAAGTGCAAGGTTCTCAACTTTGATGCGGCCGTCTGGCGCGTTAGCTGGTCGCTCAGCGGAAACGTGCTGGCCGCCAGCAGTGACAACAACAAGGTCACACTATGGAAGGAGAACCTTAAGGGCGAGTGGGAGAACGTCAAGACCATTGAGGAGTAAAATCACATGGAAATTGGGTCATGTTATGATGATGATGGGTGGCGAGCGTTAGCATAATATTGGTAGGTAGGATATCTACTCATCATCCAGAGTGGGCGTTATCGGATAATAAATAAGGAAGGCCAGCGAAAAGGAGCAGGCCCGCCTTCGGTTTCACAAGAACATATCCAGATTGGCTTCACATCAACTGCTCGGGACAATGAAAAGATCAAGCCAAGTTCTATCTTTACACTATCACATTACCTCGGGCTTGCGGAGAGTACATCTGAACCAGTATATCCCACCTCTCAAGTCATCAACGCGCCTTATCCATCTTCTCTTCCAACCATCCCAACACAATCTCCCTTCCCCTCTCATCCAGATCCCCGACACCTTCCAAATCGCCAATCACCATGTCCTGATCATCCACCACGCCCACGTCCGCCACCTTGACCCTCCTCGCCGCCTCCAGCTCCCAATGGTGGAGGTCGATCAGGTAATCCTCGTCCCACTTCCGCCGCTCTTTGAGTTCCAACATCTCAATGCTCCGCTGCATCAGCAGCGCCAGTTCGTACGCTTGCGTGCGGAAGCTGTTCTCGCCAGCGGTGATGGCAACCGGGGGTTTGCGGTGTTTTCGCGTTTTGAGACGAGGACGGGATTTCTTCTTTCCCTCTGCTTCGCCTTGTGCTGAGTCGTCCTCTTCGCGCTTCTCTCCCTGGTCTTCTTCTTTTTCTTCTTCCTGCTTTATCTTCTTTTGCTTCTGAGTACCACTAAGCCCCTTTTGATTTCTGTTGCGGGCCGCGGCATCAACAACCCCATCCTTCCCCCCCTCCGACCCAATCTTTGCCAAAGCATCACACTTGAACGGCAACTCCGCCGACGGCGTCTCATACAGCAACAACGTATCCGGGAGCTTAAGCATGGAGTGCCTCGGCGGGAAATGCACATAGCTCTTACGTGGGAACTTGCCAGGTAGAATCTCTACCTTGAGAGTTTGCTGGAGCATGTCTTCGGCCGCTACCTCGTCCGGCTCGCCTTCGGCGTCGTTGACCATCGACATGTGCATACGGTAGTGCTCCGAGTGCTCCGAGTTGTCGGGGTCGAGGTCATCGGTGGGGTTTTGGCTGGCTGGGAGGGGCGGCGGAGGTTGGTGAGGAGGAGGAGTAGAGGGGGAAGTCAATGGGTCGTGGGGTTCGCTGTGGACGTCCGCGGGGACGTTGATGTCGCCGCTGCTGATACCACTGGCAACGGCACCGGCACCAGTGATCAAAGGCCCCGGAGGTGGCGGATAAAGCCATTCCGGAACATACTTCTCATCAAAAGTCGTCGGAACAAAAAGTCCCGCTGTGTGGAAAAACAGACAAGCGCTAGCAAAGCTGTCAAACAGTCCCGACGGCGAGCCAAAGAGGTCTTCGAGCCGACGCTGATAATGGGCAATGATGGGAGAGGTGGCAGCCGGTCCTGCATCTTTGTCGAGGTCGCGGTTCAGCTTGTGCAGCTGCTCCTCAATGAGGATGCGGTCGTCGCCCTTGGGCCGGTGGATCGGGTGATCAGGCAAGAAAGTGGTCCAGTCGTAGATGCCGTTGTAGGCGAGGAGACCGCGTACGGCCATGCGTGCGTGCGGGTACGACTCGGTGAGGGCCAGGCCGGCGGCCAGACTGGCGCCCAGGTAGGAACCGCAGATGTAGACGTCTTTGCGTTGGGGGTATCTTGGTTGAAGGTTTTGGGTAATCCAGGAGTAGCCAAAGAGGACGTCGTGGATAGGGGTGGGCCAGTGGAAGGGGGTTATGCTGATATCTTCTTCCTCTTCTTCGGGACGTCCCTCTTCTTCTTTGCTATTAGGTGTCTCGCGCGATTGATATCCTTCATCGTCAAAATCGGACTCTGCAATCTTTGGCTTGAGTTTTGGCTGTGGTCTGTCGTCGTATAAGCCAGACCATCTATAGTGAATGACAGCGGCCGAATATGTGTGAAGCCATGATGGGAGATGATAGTTCGGGTCAGTCTCGTCCCGAGCAGCAAAGGGGGGGATCCAGATGATTAAGGGATCGGTTGGTGGCCGGTCAGCGACATTGTACAGACTGAGCCACAGATATCAGTCTAAGATTGACCTTCATCACCCACAGCTCCCAAGGAGACTGTTGATGTTATGTTGACCACCTACCTGACGGTAATTTCACCAGAAGAGGCGCAAGGAACGGTATAGCGTTCTATCGAAGGCTCAAATGGGGGACTGCTACTGTAGAATCTTTCATGGGACGTTTGGCGCGGGAGTTTTGAAGCGACAGTAATGCGCCTAAGTCTCAGTGCTACAGTCCATCTGGGCATCTTCTACGGAGTCGCCAGTTTATGGTGAAGTTCTGGCATAGTTTCTTTGTCAGACCCTTTCTCATTTCACGATTTCACAACGGAGTAAGAGGCCTTGGACACTGAACCAGAAATTCGTACTCGTCGTAGCACCAACTTATCCCTTCGTCTCTTTTCTTTTCTAGACGCAAGAAAGTACCCCATGGGAGGTTATGACATGCCAAGCTGGATAGATCAACGTTGATGTCACGATCAAAGCTGGGTGTTGTTTTGGTGTTTGGCTGCCGCCAGAAATTGTTTTGAGACGACGACCATAAACAGATGGAGGTACGTACCTACAGCAAATCACTGTCTGGCATCTGGTGACAGCTGAAGCTTATGGAAAGTGGGGCCATGTGACTCCTCCACAGAACGTGGAAGCTTACGTTGAAACCTTGGCAGAACTTGGCTTTTAGCGATCACCGCAGCCTCCAGAACATGTTCTTGCTGCCCAGGACGTCATATGATGGATAGGGACGGGAATCAACGTGACAAACAACCCGACATTTTCTTTCAGCTTGGAAAGGGCTGTCCAGGTTATGCCAGGAAAGTATCAAGCCAGCCAACTTGTCTTATATCTCTACATATAACCGTACCTACCTAGGTAGTCCCAATGAACCACCACCGATATTCATTCATGCTTCGTCCTTGCCGCCGTGATGCTACGATAATTCGACGATGACATTCAACAGCAAGCGTCCATAGGGGAACCCATCCCGATACCCTATGACACTTCGCTTTACAATTATCACCATTCTTTACAGTATTTCTTTTATAATCGCCCTAATACTACTTAGTTGACAACATGGAGGACGCTGGTGGTGAGAATGTGGAGGAACATCTTCAAGAGGTCGATGAGCAGTACAAGGCCTCACTTCCCAAGCTTATGGGAGAGGACCAGGCCCATCGAGATCCCAGGTAAGTCACATCAAAGTCCTCGGGTACTCAGTTTGTATCATAGTATATACTGACGGTCTGGACTCTGTCAAGTCGATGGTGGTTTGCCTCGGCTGCTTTTCCCATGGTCGCAGGCACACTTGGGCCCGTTGCAAGCGCCTTCAGTATCTGTGCTCTAGTCCGGCCATGGAGACAAAATTACACCAAAGGGGCTGACATCAAGACCGCCACCTTCATCAAAGACCCAGCCTGGCTGATCGCTATCAATGCAGTCCAGCTTGCCATCGCGCTAAGCTCCAACCTGGCCCTACTCCTTAACATGACCAGGAGACTCCGGTTCTCCGTCGCTCAACCCGTCACCATTGTCGGATGGTACCTCTCATCCATATGCTTGATAGCCCTCGCAAGTACGACAGCCGGACCGCTGAGACCGGAAAACAACGACTTCATCTGGTCTGAAGCTTACTTTTACGGCATCTACGCCGCAGTCCTGTACTTCGTTGTCGCTTCGCTCATGGTAGTTACCGTCTGGGGATCTCAGCAGGGGCACTACGCAAAGGATTTTATGCTCACACCCAGTCAGAGGACACTGATGCTACAGACCATCTCGTTCCTCATCTACCTCCTCATCGGTGCCCTTATCTTTTCCAACACCGAAGGATGGAACTACCTCGATGGTGTGTACTGGGCGGCCGTGACGCTCTTTACCGTGGGATTTGGCGATTACTACCCTACCTCAACTCTCGGAAGGGCTCTCCTCTTCCCGTACTCCCTGGTCGGCATTATCAGCTTGGGTCTCGTCATTGGATCCATCCGCACTTTGATGCTAGAGCGCGGCAAGAAAAGACTTGATGCACGTATGGTGGAAAAGCTCAGACATCGCGTGTTAAGAAAAATGGCCAAGAAGGGAAAGGATGGTATACTTACACCCATACGAGATACACATTCCGATTCCCCTGAACTGTCTTCCAGCTCTGGTCTGACCGAGTTCCAACGGCGACAATCCGAGTTTGAGCTGATGAGAAAGATTCAAAAGCAGGCGACTCATAGGCATCGCTGGATTGCTTTGGCTATCTCTACAAGCACCTGGTTGGTCTTATGGCTGGTGGGTGCCAAAGTCTTTCAAGAGTGTGAACGTCAGTATCAACAATTGACCTACTTTGATACCTTTTACATGGCATATGTTAGTCTGACAACCATCGGATACGGAGATATCACACCGATATCCAACGCCGGAAAGTCCTTTTGGGTCTTCTGGGCACTCCTCGCTCTTCCGACTATGACAGTCCTGATCTCTAATGCAGGAGATACCATCGTGAAGGGTATCAAAGATGCCACGGACAAAGTGGCCACCGTTACCATTCTTCCTAGCGAGCGGGGCTTCAAGAGCGAGTTCAAGGCAACCTTTAATGCCCTTTCCCATGGAAAGCTGTTTACCGAGGATATCGAGGAGTCACCCCCAGGAATACATGGAGCCTCACAGCGCCATAGGTACAGCAGCGAGGAGAACGATGACGAGGGTGAGCTAGCTCAAGATCAAGCAGATGTTGATGCCGAAAGCGCAAACACGGGTCTGATAAAGCAGAAACAGGCGAAGAATGCAAGAAACGAAGAGAGTCATAAGAGGCGAGTGGAAGGTAACGCAGCTGAAGAGGACAGTGGCGATCGTCCTGATCGAGCAGTTCGCTTCGATGACTCCTCTACTACGTCAGGGAAGAAAGGAGCGAACGGCCGGTCAAAGAAGATGGGAAACACGGATGACGAGGAGAACCCGTACGACCAGAACTCGAACTCAACTCCTCAGCTTCCCGAAATGACGCGTGCCGTCTCAATACCACGCCAGGACTTGCCCCAAAGCCCCATGGATCCGGCCGAGTACCACCTCACGCTGATCGAAGAGATCGGGCTAGTAATGCAACACCTCAAGAGCCACCCTCCGCGGAAGTACACTTTTCAGGAGTGGGCATGGTACCTGCGGCTCATCGGAGAGGACGAGAGCGACGCAGCTAAGCACCGAAAGCCTCACGCTCATCTTCGTAGCAGTAAGGATGAACTGGAGGGGAAAGAACGGGCGAAGTGGAGTTGGGTCGGCAGCAGGAGTCCGTTGATGAGCTCTCAAGAGGAGGCTGAGTGGATCCTGGAGCGGTTGATCGAGACGCTGACTGATGAGCTCAGAGGCGTCAAGGCCGCGAGGAGGAAGAATGAGATGAAGAATCAGAAAAGTCAGCAAGCGGACACCTTCATGCCTGGTCTGTAAATGTTGTTTCATTATGATTAAAGGGGTCACAAGTGAGGATTTTCAGTCCGAAATTCGAGACATGGTATGCCTCACACATAGTTTGTGCACATGATGCTTCCCCTCATCTTCATCGGTTGTTGTAACTGGCAATTCGTCAGAAATTCAACCGTAGCATGGCGTGGCTGAGGTTCTATCTCTGAAGCGCAGGCCAAGATATTTCTTTCCTATTCCGGATGACCGACGACCCTTTGCTCCCGCTCCTATTACTGGGTCAAGACAGCAACATGTCAGTCGAGGCAGAACACCTCCTTCCCGAGCTGAGTCTGGAACGCAAATGACATCACCTACTACATACTTTCAGACATATCTTTGAACACAAGTACAACAACCTCCTTACCGCTACACCTATTCGGTTGAGGAACCACACGGGTATCTTGCCAATCGATCACTTTTCTGCGACGGAGGATCCAGAGAATCCTCAAGGTACATTTATCTCTCTTCATACTCGCAGTGCTGTACCCATTCGCAGTCGTCTATGCTCGTCCATTTTGATTTATTTGATGTTACTTTACCACTCTGTACCCTTCCGACAGCAACAGAGAACTTCTTCATATTTTCATTATCGGGGCAGTTAGAAACACCCTGAATTTGCCAAATAGGAGAACTTCGCCCCCGTTGTCTAAAAGCAACTAAACCGGGCGAATTTGGTATACTTTTGCTTCCCATTGCCTCATGGCGCAACCTACCAACAACACGCCACTTACATCCAGGCATCAAGATAAATCCTAGATTAGAGACTGACTTGCACATGTGTGTATGCGCAGATATCCTCTCAACTTAAGCCAATTCCTACCAACAGCTTCATGTCCAAGATGTTTTGGGGTACTTGGAAGTTCACGGCACTGATGTTGCCCTCTTTGTCCTTCTGGCTCTCCAGTACTTCGGTTCAAGCAGCAGCGTCGACATGCCAGGCGCCCGTGCCTGCGTCATATCCTGCACCCGTAGTCCGTAATGGATTTGAAGCCCGGCTCGTGGCTACTGGACTCAAGAAGCCGAGAGGCGTCATCGTCGATTCGAAAGGAAGGCTACTGGTCGTTGAAGCAGGTAAGGGGATCACACACTTGGTTATCAAGGACGATGGATGGCCGTGTTTGTCTGTGGAGAAGACCACGACAATTGTGTCGATGAGTGATGTAAGATGAGCTCTCCGTCCTGACCGGCCGTCACCTTTTACAAAACAACATGAAATAAAGACTAAATCTATAACAGCTCAATCACGGCATCCAACTCTCCATCGACGGAAAAACCCTCTACGCCTCTTCTTCCAACTCGGTCTACAGCTGGGCATACGACGCAGACGCCATCCGCGTCAGCGACGAGAAATCTCCCAAGACGCTCATCAGCAACATGACTAACGCGGGCGGCGGCCACTCCACCCGCACGCTCCTAATCTCACGCAAACAGCCCGGAATCCTGCTCGTCTCGCGCGGCAGCGGGAGCAACATCGATAACGGCGCCACCGACCATTCCTCCGGCATCTCACAGATCCGAGCCTTCGACATCTCCGATCCCAACCTAGGAACACCCGGCGGCGGCGGCAAAGTATACGACTACCCCAGCGAAGGCTGGACCATCGGCTGGGGCTTGCGTAACTCGGTCGGAGTAGCCGAGGAGCCCAACACAGGCGGCATCTACAGTGTCGAGAACAGCGCGGATGGTATTAAGCGCTTTGGCGTGGACATCCACGAAGACAGTCCCGGAGAAGAAATGAACTATCATGGTGTCCTCCGCTTCCCCTCTAATCGATCCTCTTCTTCCGGCCAAGGACAACAGCAAGGCGGAAACCACGGCTACCCCTACTGTCTCGCCCTCTACAACTCATCTGCCACCCCTTCCTTCCCCTCATTAGGAAATCTCAAAACCGGCTCCCAATTCACCCACGACTCGACGCCCTACTCTATCCCCTTTTTGCCATCATCCGACTCCTCCTCCTCACAAGTAAAACCAATCAACATCACCACCTCCGACACCTCCTGCTCCTCCACCAACTTCATCCCTCCCCGCCTCACCTTCCCCGCACACACCGCCCCTCTCGACATCAAGTTCAGCAACGGCAATGGCAATCAAAGTCTAGGTCTAGCGTACATTTCTTTCCACGGAAGCTGGGACCGCTCTACTCCCGCCGGGTACAAGTTATCCGCTGTGCGGTTCGATACAAGCAAAGGGGAACCGATAGAGGCAAGCGATAGCACGAACAGTCTTGTAGATATCATGTGGAATCGGGATGTGAGCAAGTGTCCGGAGCAGTGTTTTAGGCCGGTGGGACTGGCAGTTGATGAGCAAGAAAGGATCTGGATGACGGATGACGATAAGGGGGATGTGTGGGTTTTGAAGCAGGTGGGGGAGGTTAAAGATGAGGAAGGTGCTGATGGGGGGAGTGGGAGTGGAAATGTCAACGGGGATAGCGATAGTGCCGCTGCCCCAATGCGTGCTAAGAGGAGTGGGAGTTGTGCAGAGTGGTTGGGTGTTGGGATGTCGGCTATGGCTGCGGTTGCTGGGAGTCTGTTGTTTGTTGTGTTGTGAGTAGGTTCTGGGTTCTGAGGTTTGGAGGAGGCAAAGTATGTCTGCGATGATCATCAGTTACAAATGGAGGTATTGCTCGATTCTTTGTTACCTATGCGCACTAAAACAAACTTGTGAGAAAGGAGATGATGATAACCTCTATAACAGCTACCTAACTTTTTGCGTCTACTTGCTTCAAATGCTAGGCTTTGTGCCGGTGCATTGCTCAAATTGCTGGGATATAAATACGCGTAATTTTCCTAGCGACTATACGCAACCTAAAATATGCCGCTTGCCCATATGAAGGACTATCTTCAGACTCTTATTTCCCCCAACTCTCTCCTAGATTGAACCAAGTCACCGTGGCCTGTCTCATCCCCCAACAACCAGAGATTGATACCACCAAAGGTAGCGTGTGTGAACAGATCGCAAGCATATGGTTCCACGCTTCTTCTTGAGTAAGAATATATGCACCTCAAATTACTCCCAGACTAGCATCAAATTTCATAGGGCGATGCAGTCGTGTTTGCAGACGCTTCCCAAACCGACGAGTAGAGAGGGCCTTCAAAAGACTGCAAAGCACCAGCAATCTGCTCATACGACGAAATCATGAACCCAGCCACCTCGCCGAGCGCCAAGAGTGCGAGGTTACGAACAGCAGAGGGCGGTAGGCCATACGATCCCATGACGAGAGAAGCGGTAGGGCAAACAATGTAGGGCCACCAGCTGCGCGAGGAAGCACCGGTCAAAAAGGATTCGTTTACAGACGATGCCGCTTCCGCGGTGTCCTCCAGTATGTCGAGAATCTCGTTGGTGATGTTGGAGGCTTGTTGGAGTCTTTGTGTTTGGTCCTCGTATTTGGTGGCTAGGGTCTCGGTGACGGCGAGGAGGCGGTCCATTCCTTGCTCGAGGTTGTCTTGACGGAGGGCTAGTGCAGCGGCTTGTTGATTGGAGAGTTCCTGTTTAGGGTTAGCCACGATGTATGCGATGGTTACTGTAAGGAAGATGGCCTACAATTTGCTGTTGTAGTGCGGTGGTTGATGCTGCGGCTGTGGCAACCACCGCAACTAGGGCTCCAATACCATCGTTGGCTCGGGCGGAGACTTGCTGAAGGGCATGTTCGTGCACATGGGCTACTCGTGAGTGGCCCTCGAGAACACCAGTAAGCAGTAGGTTGAGCAATTTCTGCAGGTCTTCGGCTTGTTGTTGGCTGTCGTGTAGGGAGGCAGAGGACTTTCGGAGTGTTGCTTCAACATCAGTCGCCAAGAATTCATGAACCATGGCAAGCCCATCTCTCAGTTTATCGATCTGTGGTGTGAGGTTATCGAGATTATTGATTAACTGTTGTGTTCGCAGGTCAAGTTGATTCATTCGCTTCTGAAGCTGAGCTTCCACGCCTTCTGTAAGGTTCTTCATCACATTGGTGAGTCGTTGATAAAGGAGAATGTTTTGTGCTGTAGATCACTGTCAGCCACGACTTTGAATGGTGTATCTTAATCCAGATACCATACCTTTCTCGTTATCCGCTCTGGCCGCCTCACAGAACCGCAAAGCCTTGTGCCGATAACTGATCCACGTATTCCACGCAGCATCTGACGACTTCATGGCTGACAGACAGTGGTCGATTTCATGACTGCTGACGTGGAGTTGTGCTTGGTCCCGGATCACAATCTGACTCAGGGCCGGTTCCCGAAACTTGGCACATTGCGCCGGGATGTTGAACCTGCCTCGCTCCAAATCACATATCGCTAGACTGGCAGCGTAGGAATCAACAAAGTCGCGAACTTGTCGACCAGTGTCTGTGAGGATTGTGGCGTCGTTCTTTCCGTCTACTAACTGGCAGTTGTTGACTAGGAGTCGGGCGGCCACACGATGGCAAAACGGTTCTGATTCGAGTTCTTGAAGTTCACTTAGAGCGACGGCGTAGATGTTTGGCAGGCGTGAGGACTCTCGAAGCAGATCCGAAGGCTGGATGTTGCGGTCGATGTTGACTTGATGGTCGGCTGTGTTGTGGTCATATTATTAGTCAAGCCCTGCAGGCAGTGCTCTGATATTACTTACGAACTGGCACTTTTCTTTCACCTCCCCACGAAAAGGCCAGAGAAGGTGTAGCTGTAACGGCACAGAGAGCCGTGAAAAGAAGAGCCATGACCATAGTTACCGAGTGAGCGAGATGCGACAGACTGATGATGATATTTCGAGAGAGTCAGATGCGTCCAGAAGAGTGCCGTCGAAGGGACTTGGGCAATAAGAAATGGAAATTCTGGCAATATTGGTAGTGCAATTTTGGCGATCGAAGTTTGTGGCCTTGCAACTGAAAATTGTGTGGTGTTTCTGAAGAGAAGGAGCGATTCAAGAGAGGGAAGGAAGGTATGTGAGGGTAAGCTGGCGATCGCGACTGCCCAAGATAAGAGAAGCGAACTTGAATTTAACTGGAAGAAAATCACTGGATTCTCAATCTTTACGAAGGTTTCCATTCATTTGACTCCACTTGGAGTTCGCATCGAAGATGATTGTGGTTGTCTGTCGAGCTCGACTTTTGCTGGCTCTCAATCGTCTGATATGGCGTTGTCCTCTCCAACAGAAGCGAGCCTAGACAAAGATTTGGGATGTAGACCACTTGTCTTGACATCACTGGAATCTGCATCTTTTCATCCGGTATCGAGAAAGTGCAAACAGCTCGCTTGAGACAGTTTGGAAGACTTCGACCGTGACGGGTGTCCTGGGTGGTGATGACTGTCGTGAGGTTGGCATCCGTAAAGTCGTCATCGGAAAACTGGACGATTGTCAACGGGAGTTTGACGTTCAATCTGAATATTGTGAAACAATATGTTCCATCGAGTAGTCTCCACACTTTCACGCCCTGTGAAATTTCTTTTGGAAGATTTCTTATTCGAGATGAATGATGTCGGATGGAATCACATCTGTTGGTGTTTGTCGTCGTTTCCTAGCCTAAGCGACTAGCAGCAGAGAGACTAGGCGGATACGACCCTAACCCTGGTATACTTGCAGCCAATCACTAGCTGCATTGCTGTGCCGCGTCAGGTCCGATACATTTTTTGGAGCTCTCCGAAGATCCACTCGGTTCATCCCACCACCCGGCCGGCTGCCATTGACTCGGTGTTGCCCTTGCGACTGCCAGAACCTCCGAACTGGAGCGCCGCGTCTCTTCGCCAATTCCGGTTCCGCATCGCGACGACGGCCAGCCACCCCGCCGACGACGACGACGCTCACCACAATGTTCGCCCCAAGCCGAAGGAGGGTCCTTGAGGCCGTTGCCTCTTCCTCATCTTCTTCCGTCGTCACACTCCCCGGCTTCCTCGTGCCCGCCTTCCAACAGACTGCCGGTGCCGCCGCCCGGCGCAACTTTTCCGCGACGACAACCCGCCCGTCCAAGCTTGGCCGCACCCCGCTCAGCATCCCTCCTGGCGTCGAGATCACCATTGGCGAGCCCTTTGTCAAGCGCGACATGACGCAGTGGAAGCAGCAGCCTAAGCGCAAGATTACGGTGCAGGGCCCGTTGGGTTAGTTCGTTCTTTTCCAAACTCGGACTTGAAAGAAAGACTCGTTGGGGTTTTTCTTGGAGGATTCGCGACGAAACTGGCACTGGCGCAACGTATGGGCTGGATGAAGCGCGAGAGAGAACATGGATTATGGGTGTTTGTGCGAGAGTGCATAGGGGGATTAGGATGGGAATAGAGCAGTTGGCTGACTTGTTGCACGTGTGCGCTGTGCTTTTCGCAGGGCAACTCGAGATGGACATTCCCGACTTCATCAAGATCGACCACGACGCCGAGGCGAGGAGAGCGACTCTCAGCGTAGCAAACCGGGATGAGAAGGAGCAGAGAGAGATGTGGGGTATGGCAAACACCTTCCTTGTCTTGGGGAATGTGGAAAGTTACAGGCGGCCAGTCAGCTGACGATTTCGAATCTTTCTTGGTCAAAACAGGAACGACATGGGCGTACCTTAACCGCTTCATTATGGGTGTATCAGAAGGTCACACGGCCGTGTTGCGCCTGGTCGGTATCGGTTACAGAGCTACAATCGACACCCGCCCCGAGAAGGAGGAATACCCCGGCCAGCAGTTCGTCTGCCTCAAGCTCGGCTTCTCCCACCCCGTCGAGATGGGCGTTCCCAAGGGCATGAAGGCCAGCACGCCGCAGCCGACAAGAATCCTGCTTGAGGGCATCAACAGAGAGCAGGTCATGACCTTCGCCGCTGATATCAGGAGGTGGCGTGTACCGGAACCCTACAAGGGTAAGGGTATCTTTGTCAACGGCGAGACCATCAAGTTGAAGCAGAAGAAGATCAAATAGAGGACGCGCGGTGGGTTTTGGTGGTTGATATGGTTGTTGATGATGATAAGGGGGGAATATTGTACATTTAGTCTATTATTTTTTGGCACACACATGGCCTCTTTACGGCCCGATACCTGCCATAACCTGTACACTATGACATGAGGCTTTACTGCTGCCCGAGAACTTCCTGAACGACCTTGATGACCTGGTCGTGGACCGCAGCAGGCGCCGCAATGACACCCTTGTTTTCAGCCAACGTGCGGCCGACGCTGAAATCCAGGCGGTTTCCACTCACGTCGGTAACCTGACCACCAGCCTCACGCACAATCAGATCTCCAGCAGCGTGATCCCAGATCTTCTCCTGGTAAGACTTGGAAGTAGGCAGACGGAGGTAGATATCACCCGCGCCGCGAGCAATAGACCCGTACTTGGCCTGGGAATCCATGCGCACACTAGGCTTGGTGATCCCGAGCTTCTGCGCAATCTGTCCAGCCACGCCCTGATCCGAGTGACCCGCCTCCACGCTCTCGCAGAAGCTCGCGTTGGACATCTCTGTGATAGGCTTCATCGCAATGGACTTGCCCTCCGCAAGACCGGCGGTGCCCAGGGGTCTGCTAGTCGCGCCCTGGCCCTGAACAGCCGAGAAGATGACACCCCGGCCCTCATCGGTCGCGTTGGTGCCGATATCCGCAGTCAACGGCGCAGCGTCGTCCACAGGCAGGTTCGGGCAGCCGAGGACGCCGACCTTGACATCACCGTCCACCATCAGCCCCAAGCACACGGCATACTGTCCACCGCGCAGGAAGCCCTTGGTGCCGTCGATGGGGTCGATAGTCCATATCCTGCCCTTGGCGCCGCCCTTGCTGTTGCCCTGGTCGATGATCTCCAGCATCGCGTCGGCATCCTTGATGGCGCCGCCAAGGAGCTGCTCGGCAGCCTCATCGTCAAGCTTGGTGGACTTGACGAGCTCCCAGATCTGGTCCCGCAGGGGGGTGTCCTCGCGCAGCTGAGCGGCCTCCTCCTCAGCCACGATCTCGTCCGAAGGGAAGTTGGCCTTGAGGGCGCTGATGATGAGCGCCTGAGCGCCAAAGTCGCCAATGGTCACAGGGGACTTGTCGTCCTTGGAAACGGTGCCCTTGGCCTTCTCGTGGAAGACGCGCTTGGTGAGGCGGGCGGCCCGCTGGACGGCGAGCTGAGCTACCTCGAGCTCCTTTGCGTACTGGGAAGAGGCCATCTTCTGTGTAGATGTAGTTGCAACGGTTGAGCGGCTGGTTGCTGTGATTGTGTTGGCACTGCCGGTCAAATGACTTGCAATGAGGGAAAGCCGGGGAAAGGAGATGCGGGAACTGAAGATAGCCAGGATGAGGACGATGAGGGAGAAAACGAAGAGAATTTTGGAGTAGAAATTATGGGACAACGCCTTTTTCGGTTGTTTAATCTTATCCACAGTCATACAGCCGCGAGAGGATCGATAAACCTCGGGGAATTTTCAATCCGTAACCGGAATACGTATTCAGTCCAAGTTGTTGTTGAGTGGTTGAACTTGGGATTCTGGCTGTCAAATGTTCCCCGCACTGATTCTGTAGCGGCGAAGCTGTTGACGTATGACTGCCTTTTTTGTCTTTTTTCCCACTTCGATTGGTCCCCCGCAATGCTACCAACCGCTCACTCTTTCCACCGATGCAGACAAGGGAGTCTCAAAATCTTTTATTTACTTTGATGAAATACTTCACCCGTTTCCTCTTGATGCTTCTTTTTCGATTTGGCGCTCTTGAGAGAATGCCCGTCAAAACAGCAGTGATGACACGGCTCGGTTCAGGGTCCTTTCCATGTTAAACATGAGCACCCACGGATAAGCTAGGGAGCTAGCCCCGAACTCGGAGAGAGCTTCTCTTTCGACTCCAATATTCATCACATTTTGTGGATTTCTATCTTCACTTCCGCCGACGACACTCAGACGGCTTCGATGACCTCAAAGCGAACTGCTCAGCAAAAGTAGCTTCTGCACCTTCTTATCAATGAAAAGGGAACCGGGCTGAAAGTCCAACTCTTCCATTCAACGAGCCAACTGAGCTCCGAAAAGCTGCAGCGACCATCTCGCGGCCTGCCAAGCTAAGTGGCTTGCCTGGATCAACTCCAATTCAGCAACTCAAAGCGCTTCTGGAGACACCATCACAGGCTGTGTTTTTTTGCTATTTCGAACCGCTCTCAATTTGCCATGGGCTTTCTGAAATATTGCCTCAACCGCCCCGCCTGTGCAACAAAACAGGCCGGATAGGGGAGCTCTATAGGTGAAGGAGTATGGCACCAATCCTCATCCATCAAGAACGACGGGAAGCCTTCTCGACGATGGTGTGCTGCCCTGCGGTTCAGGCTATTGCTTGTCTAATGCAATCACGTCGATGCGAAGGTCGAGCTGAAGAGGCCCTGGCATAACCCAATTGCCAGCCTCACGGTGTTGCTGGTCACTTGATAAGTATGGGTAGGCCGTTGTGGCGCCCACGGTTGTATTTTCACTTCTATCGAGTTTGCATTTCCTGATAACTCTGTCAATCTCTTCCTCTTCCCGTTTTTTTTTTTTTTTTTTGTTGTTCTTTCCTACAAGTTTACTCGTAACAATGATTCCTACTACATCTTCCCTCTTCGCGATACTTGTATACCTAGCGGCACAAGCGCGACAAGTACGAGCCGACCCAAATGCGCCGTGTTACTTTCCTGGTGGCGAGTTCGCACCAGGCTACTTTGCTTGCCAGGCCTTCAACGCTCCAGTTTCTTCTTGCTGTCCGGCAGGGTGGACATGTTTCAGCAATGCGCTCTGCATCGCGACGACAGAAAGCAACTCGTTTCCCAACTTGACTCTGGGCGCGGTGCAGCGAGGAGCTTGTACAAATCCTCAATGGAACAACTATATCTGCGGGAGTGCTTGCCTTGGTAGGTCCAATCAAGGCTGTCTGACGGTCAGTGTCAGTGTCCAACAACCTACTA
This sequence comes from Neurospora tetrasperma FGSC 2508, assembly GCF_000213175.1. Classification (NCBI taxonomy): domain Eukaryota; kingdom Fungi; phylum Ascomycota; class Sordariomycetes; order Sordariales; family Sordariaceae; genus Neurospora; species Neurospora tetrasperma. Next base: position 1,874,058 of record NW_009799104.1, on the reverse strand, counting down.
ACATTCACCTTGCTTTCATTCAATAGAAAACGGAAACCGCAGGGGCGAATTAGCTGCCTGTGGAAACGACCGATTCTGCTGTGCGGCAGACTTCAACGAAGGAAAATGTGACTGTTCATCAAACGATAAAGATAGCAGTGCATTCACCATCAGTGTTGGCCTGGTGCAAACCATTATACAAGTGTCTGACACGACATTCACGGGAACTCCATCACTCAGCATCGCGTCCACGAGGGTCAGCACCGTAGAAGCATCCGCCACAGGAACAGGAACTACCACCCAGATAACCGATGGCCCCCCATCATCAACCTCCCTGACCTCCAGCCAGACCTCATTTGCGCCGACGACAACGCCAGCTGCTCCACCCGTTGCAAGTTCCAAGGGAGACGTTGGTAGTGACTCCAGCGGCTCTAGTAGTAGTAACGGTCTCAAGATTGGGCTAGGTGTTGGTATTCCGGTCGCTGTCTTGGCCGCTGCGGGAGCGTTGGCCTATTTTCTATGGTGGAAGCCGAGGCAGATTAGGCGCGTGAGTCGCATTTCGCAGCATGACCACTACTTCGTCTCGACGGATCTGGCGGAGAATGATCCCCATGGGCCGGCTAAGTATGAGCCGTATAGGCAGGCGGCTACATAGTTAGGATCGATCGGGTGAGGGCTGTGTGCTATGTAGTATGGAATCCAGGGGAGGATGGAGAGACATCTGCTTTTTGGAAGTAATGTTGATCAGGAGGAAAGTAGTGATGACCATATACCCTCTATAGTATCTTTGCTGGAACCTAAATCCGTCATCGTGCAACGCGGTTCTCTAGGATACGTTAACGCACATTGTTCCATTCTATCGGGAAGAAAGGTCATTGTGGATTGAACGTGCTGCATATCATATTAGCCATGGCAAATGACGGAAACACAACTTCCAAATGTCGAAACCTTCCTTCAGTCCACCAGTGTAATACAACACATTTGAAAAAAGCACGTTTTGGAGATGGGTGACAACTGAACCGACCATAGCCTTCGGGAACTAAACTACCTAAACTTTCCGTTTACAAAGACTCATGATGCATTTTCACAGTGACAATCCAGACCTGAGCAACGCTGTAAAACTAATACTTTCCAGCCTTGAAGGTCTCGAAGAAGACGGAGAGAGGGATGAGAGGATACCTTACCAAGGCTTTCTGTAACTCACAAGACCTTGGCCATTCTGCCATGTCACTTTAAACAGAGGACACTTTCTCTGTCTGTTCAAAGGCTAATAACTTAACAGCTCCAAAACTTTCCTGTTCAACTCGTGATCGAGGAACCATCACTAAACTAACAAACAAACCAACTATACCATCACAACCTTTTCTCTAACCTACCTCGAGCCTACATTCATGTTTTCTGTTGACCAATAGCGGATATTTATGCAAAGAAAGAAGGTCTGAAGAGACTACAAAAAAAAAAAAGGAAAAAAAAAAGAGAAGAGGTTTGCAGGACCATTCATGCAAAATGCGCAAAAAGAGTGGGATTGCCAGGAATCGAACCTGGGTCCTCTCGGATCGTTGTGTGCAAAGAACCACAACGAGAAGTACTGACCACTATACTACAATCCCTGTTGATGAGTAGAGGCTCAAATAACTGTACTCATATATGTCAGACAGTCAGACACAGTGGGCTGGTAAAGCTCTTGGGACAAACCTCGTCAACCACGGCTTTGCGTTAGTTCACCACTACAGCAAAGACCGAAAAGTTTTGGCAGTGATATAATGGAAGACTTTTTATGCCCAACTTGTTTCCCAATTGCATGCTTGAATCATTCGCTGTCTACGAGTTCAGTCCTTTTCAATTTCATTATCATAGATAGAAGCATGTTGTTACTGGCTGATATGTAAGGCATCTTTCGCTACTTACCTCTTGCGCATCCTTCGGGGGGTACACCCAACATCATTCCTACATCAAAACGAGAGAACAGCATTCCATCTAATCGTACCAAATGGCATTCATCCCAAACCCTGGCTCCGGAATCCGTACCCTCGCAACCCTATGCAAGAACTCATCCTTCCACCGATAAATCTCCAACCAGCCCTCCTGATCGTCCGTGATCGCCATCCACTCATCACTCCACGGGCACGGGCTAACAGCATTGCTATGCCCACCGCTCGTCGGCGTCGGGCTAAGAAACAGCTGCTTCTCGATGCTTCCGCAGTCCCTGAGCTTAAAGCCCGCAATGTACCCCTGCAGCTCGAACTTGTTCGCCCGCGAACTAGCAAACATGTACTTGCCGCTAAAGGTCAGCGCGCACACGTCGGCGCGGTAGAGGCCCTTGCCGGTCTCGGGGTCCCGATCGGGAATGCCCGGTGGGATCAGCGGGAAGCTGTGATGCGTGTACACGGGCATGTGCGTGGCCGGGTCGATGACGTACTCGCAGATGCGGTTGCCGGCCTCCATCAGGGCATACAAATAGTTGCCCGTGGGGTGCATGGCAACCCAGCGAGGGTGGTCGCCCGGATCAGGAGCGTCGACGGAGCCGACTAGTTCGACTTCGCCCGAGGCCAGCTTGCGGTGCGTCCAGAGCTTGTTCGCGGTCAGGTCGGCTGAGTAGAGGTAGGTCTCGGTCGGGTCGAACACCATGCCGTGGATGCCAGTGTTTTCTTGATATTCGTAGTTCTGGACGTTCTTCTCGAGCTTGCCGGTCTCGGAGACCGAGAAGACGTTGCCATAACCGGCGAACTTGTAGAAGGGGTTCGCATAAACGGCGTAGGGGGGCTGCTTGGCTGCGAGGAGGAAGATGGCGCGCGTGTTGGTGTCGGCGTCGTTGGCCCTGGCTGTATACACACACAAACACGTCATTTAGTCCGAGAACATTGGGTCGTGACATAGGAGTTTTGGTAACGTACGGTGACCACCGATGGGGTGCGATGCCTCGTGGACAATCTCAGTCGGGCTCTTGACGGCAAAGCTGCTCCATTTCTTCATGGCAGCGCCGTAAATGTTCTTCCTCTCATGCTATTCCCATCTCCATTGTGAGCAGGCAAAGTCGCAGTACTCGTGGACATTTGATGATGGATCTCATACGTCAAAGGTCATCCATGATATCGGCTCATCCTGAGGAATTTCTGTTCTCTTGATGAGCTTGCATTTGAGCTTCTCGTCGTCGAACTGGACAGTGAAGATGGCACCTGGCGGGGTCCAGGTACCAATCATCAAATGATGGAGGGGCATCTTGGAATGACGTCAACTGGGAGAAATAGGCGAAGCGACTGCGACTGCGACTGCGACCTGGAAAGTTCACGTCGGCGTAGGATCACGAAGCGCGAAACAACGATGTTGAGAAATGGGGATATCTCGAGGACCTTGACGGAAGTTCATCCCATCCCCCAACCTCGAGATCCGACATGATTGCCCGGCTGTCGCGAGACGGGGGTTGCATCGATCGTTTACACATGGAATGGAGCTGCGACCGGCATTGGGAAAACGCTGGTGTTAGTTTCGTTCTGCCCCCCACTTGGTCCCCAGCTTTCGGTATCCAATGGTGGGGAGAATGTTTACACGGGCACGAGGTCGGGACTCGGAAAGCGGCAACGGTAGATTTCAGAAGGATTTCTTCCCAGCGGCCGCAGCGGACTTGTGTGGGATTTTTCCCATCTGTAGCGACCAGTGACCATTGTTCCATGCCCGCCTCTGCAAGGCCCAGAACGCCCCGAAAGTCGATTGGGAGGGAGACCAGGCCTCCCTTGCCCGCCGGATGAAAACCGGAACCCCGATGCCCCGTTCCAGAGCCCCGGGGGGCTGTCATGGGAACCTTGCTGCGTCCGGTCATTGCACGGGCAATGACAGGCTGGGCGGGAAAAGGCTCACCCATCCCATTCATTCATTGCCAGAAAAGTGAACTCATTACATACAATGCTGTATACACGGCACCTCGAGTGTTAGTGTTTGTTGTACTTTGGAACACAGCCTACAATGGAGACGGCTATTACTGCTACAGTAGGCAACCAATTGGTTACCGACATGATAGGCAACCAGATCCAATATATCGAGGATTGGAGTTGATGGATAGGTACCGGCATCTGAACCTTGTGATGATGCTGGGAAGGCTAATGGTTGAAGATATACACTATCGTCAACAAACCTCCTATGATAGTATATTTTCTCCTCATGCTCCTCAATGCCGAGATCTGGAGAGTGGATTCGCGGGCAATTGTTAGACATTAGCCGCACGATTGTTGCCAAGACGGACATAAGATTCACACCGTTTGGAAAAAGTCGAGATCGCCTCCAAGCATGCCAGATCAGCAGTTCTCGATGTCTCGAGTGATTCACCGCAGTCGAGCAAGGGTTGAACTCAATTCAGGAACAAATTTGTTGCCTTGATTGATATTGGAAGCTACAGTACCGGGAATTCTTTGCAAGCTGAGACAACGCGACCATCCCGGCAGCGAACCGGCAGCAGTTTTGAAGATCCAGGGTTAGGGGCTACCGTGACGCAGGGCTATATTTCTCCCGCTTTGCCTCCGTTTCTCCATAACCATTAACCCCACACTCACATCACACCCACAGTGACCGACATAGGAATCTCAACCTGCCGCAAGTCCGTCCGGATCCAGAGCTCTCAAAGGGCAGCGGGGAAACATGGAGGCACATGGCACCATCCGGGCACCTGGGCACCTGGGGCGTGTGCGATCCTATCATGTTGCGTCCATTCACAATGCCATGAAGATCCAGGGTGTGCGTCGAGGGAAAGAGAGATCCCAGTTGTACACTACGGTGACGGACTGCTCTGTATAGTCCCATTTGTATATAACATTCTTCGAGGAACCTCTTGCTCCGGCTGTCCCCCTTCTTCTTTTCTCATTGTAATTGTCATCAAACTACCTACAAGTTTGGATCTGCCTGTTCCATCCTTTTTATCCTCTTGATCCTCTCCGTATTGTTGATTCCAGTGTTTTCATCATCGTCATCATCACCACAACAGGCAAGATGGCTTCTCACAGATTCGACCCCAACTTCACCCAGAATGTCATTGACGGCATGGGCCCCAACACCACTCCCCGCAACCGTCAGGTTCTTGGTGCTCTGATCCGTCACATCCACGACTTCGCTCGCGAGGTTGAGCTCACCATGGACGAGTGGATGGCTGGTGTCAAGTACATTAATGAGGTCGGCCGCGTCTACAGCGAGTCTGGCCAGACCCGTAACGAGGCCCACCGTCTCTCCGACATCTTGGGTCTTGAGACGTAAGTTTTTTTGCTTTCTCACAGATGATCCAATAAACTCAAGAACTTCCATACTAACAACTTCCTCTTCAGCCTTGTTGATGAGATCGCCCACAAGATTGTCGTCGAGGAGGGTCTTGAGCCCACCTCGTCCTCCATCCTCGGGCCCTTCTGGTCCCCCAATGCCCCCTTCCGCGAGAACGGTGGCTCCATCATCCAGGACGGTGTCCCTCCCAAGGGCCGCGTGACCAAGATGCACGGTGTCATCCGCGACATCACCACGGGCCAGCCCATTCCCAACGCCGTGTTCGACATCTGGCAAGCCTCCGCCAACGGCAAGTACGACTTCCAGGACCCTCAGAACCAGACGCCCAACAACCTGCGCGGCAAGTTCAAGGCCAACGAGAAGGGCGAGTACTGGTTCTACTGCCTCCACCCGACTGCTTACAGTCTGCCCACCGACGGCCCCTCGTATGCCCTCCTCCAGCTCATGGACCGCCACCCCATGCGCCCCGCTCACATCCACATCATGGTTACTCATCCCGAGTACCAGGGCTGCACCACTCAGCTCTACCCCAGCGACGACCCCTGGATCACCAACGACACCGTCTTCGCTGTCAAGGATGATCTCGTTGTGACCTTCAAGCCTCTTGAGGGTGACGAGAAGGCCGTTCTTGAGCTCGAGTACAACGTCAACCTTGCTCCCAAGGGCTTCAAGGGCAAGGTCTAAGCAATGTCTTTGGCTTGGCTTGGTTGATCGTTGATGAAGAAGAGAGAAAAAAGAATCCCTTTTTCTTGCTTTGTACATTTTATACCCGCACATAGTATCATTGGGGGCGCGTGTTCACAAAACGATAGGGAACTGGCTTTTGTATAACCGCGGTGCTTTTTTTGGTTGGGTTTGGTAGCATTGGATTTTGTATATGGCACTTTTGGCATGCATGGAGGATGTATGATGAGAGAGGAACAGCGGCTGTAAGCTAGCTAGCTACCTGTTCAGCGTTGACTTTTTGGATGAATGAGATGATGACTTGGAACAATATCTTGTTTTATTACCCCGTGTGTGAAATTTCGTAGCATGAGATTCTGGTACCAAGCCACGCTGCCATGGCCGCTTCTCAGGGATCGTAATCCACTTTCCACACTTTCTTCCCAAGTCGAAGCTCCTCTCCCACCTCGACGTCGCTTTCAAGAACAACATCACCTCTCATCACATCATGTCACATCCCAAGCCTAAAATCGCGACACCAGAATACGGGAGGCGCAAAAAACACGCTGTTTTTCCTTCCAAATTTCGTTTCGTGTGCCAAAATTCGCTACATTGATCAGTGTAACCAGCCTCCAGACCAAACTGTTACTGTCGAAACCAACCGCCTCTCAGCAAGAACCTATGCGGCGGCACCTGCAACATCATAGGGTGGCGGGGGTGCTGCTTGGGGTTCTTCTGGTGGTGTTCTTGGTTGTTCTTTTGATGGTCCTTGGTGATTTGTCGCGTGAGTTATCTTCGACCAAATGGTGGAGATCAAGATCTCCAAGGGCCACATGGCGACGACCACAAATGAAACGAAACAACTTGTGGTGATCCGAGAGCGTCGGGTAATTGGCTGCTCTTGGTGAAACGTATCGATAGAACCATTTAGCCAGGTCCAAACCGTTTCAGACCGGTGCCAAAACCACAGAGAGCCCACTGCACACCAAGCAATACTTGCAAGGAGCCAAATGTACCATTGGACACTAGGGTTACTATCGTATGGCATGGTAATTGGCAGGGGCAAGATTGTATCGTTCATTCTGCGACATTTACTATTATGTTAGAAAGGAGTTGGAGAAACAGGAAAATAGAAAGTAGAATAGTAAGTAAGAAACATACCTGTATTGTTGGCTTGAATCGGGCAAAACTCTTGGTGACGCCCAGTCGGCAAATAGGTATGCAGACGTTGTTTTTTTATACGTCTTGACAATGATTGCACAATTATATTGCTTGGAATAACGAGAGTAGGAGGAAGTTAATAGAAAGAATGTTATTTAGTAGGGAGGAGAAGGATTTGAGAGGGGGGATTGAGTAGTTTAAATATCTACTGAGAGGGCCCAAGTTGGAGTTCCTATCTATTTACTTTCATCCTTATGACCAGTTACCCTTTCTATACAAGTGAAGCTCACTTCTGCAACTGCGTATGTACCTAGAGGTAGGTTCGGAGGTCCGAGGTTACGGTTGCCAAGTTTGATGCTTACTGTTTGCTAGGCAGGATGAATAACATGCTTTAGGGTTCCCTTTCAGGGAATAACAATGGCTGTTTGTAATTAGGTGGACAGTTAATTATTGCCTTGTTAGTGATCGATTTGAGATGGAAGGTGGCAATATTGCCTACACGAGCGAAGCTCACCTCTGCAGTTGCATGTCACCCTCTAGACACCATGAAGGAAGTTCACATTGACCAAGGTACGTCAATGGGTGGATGAACAGCCATAACGACATCGATGTGCTCTGGACTTGTTCCTTGTCTCAGCCGTTCCGCTCCTTCCAACTCACCTACGAAGCTCCAGTCTAGTGTAGATGTCTATGTGTATCGATTTTCCCCAGCAATGGCGCCCACTCCTCTTACTCATGGCGTGGAGAGCAAAAGGAAACAACGCAACGCGACGCAAAGCTCGTACGAGGATAGCTCGGCCACATACTACGGCCCTACGCTGCTGGGAAGCTCGGGGTCGGTTTGGTTGAAGTGCTTGCCTTTTCCTGTTCATAGATTGACTTTGTGACCGGTACCTCTTACCGCGATTCCATACAAAGAGGTGGGTTAGCCGTCCAGAGCCACAGCATCGGAATAGCTGCGGACTTGAGAATCTAGGTAAATTCGCCTACCGAAAGTCATCAAACGTTCCAATTTGATGAGCAGAATTCCCATATACTACTGATGTGCTGACTTGCGACCCCTTGGCGTACAATAACTCGCAGAGTCAGTCATAAATTGGAGTCCTGTGGTGGACGTTCTGTATTGCCGTTCCAATCTAAGTAGTAGCTCTCGTTCTGTGCTCCGAGCAGACTATCTACAAAGCGCAAACCCACAGAACCAACCAGCTGGATATAGAAGGCTTGCCGTACCCAGCAAATATCTATCAACCTTTCTCCACTCCCCCGAATCTCGCGTTCGAAGTGGTGTTTGGTATGCCGTTTCTTTCCGTCTACTTCTTCTCCTCCGGCTTCGTCTCCGGCTTCGGCGTTGGGAGCTTGAAAGACTCGGGCTTGCGGTCGATACCAGCTCCGACCTGCTCCCAGGCGCTGGACCCACCCTCAAAGTTGCGGAAGGCCTGTGTCATCTCCAGAGGCTCCGTCACGATGCGCTTCTTCTCCTCGTCGTAGCGAATCTCGGTGTAGCCGGTCATGGGGAAGTCCTTGCGCAGCGGGTGGCCGTCGAAGCCGTAGTCGGTCATGATGCGGCGCAGGTCCGGGTGGCCGGTGAAGAAGACGCCAAAGAGATCGTAGACCTCGCGCTCGTACCAGTTGGCGCCATCGTAGAGGGGGGTGATGCTGGGCACGGGGGACACCTCGTCGGCGTACGTCTTGACGCGGATTCTCGAGTTGTGGCGCACGCTCAGCAGATTGTAGACGACCTCGAAGCGCTGGTCCTTGGTGGGGAAATCAACCGCAGTGATGTCACTCACTTGGGTGTATTCGGCCGCCGTATTGTCTGCAAGGATCATGAATCAGTCGCTATCTCCAGTCCACCTCCACCACACGACAGAAACGACGTTCACCAGACATTCTTTGCGCCCAAACAACTTGTATCAATAAACACTGGTATATCTTACACTTGAGGAACGAAAAGACAGGAATGACACCGGCGGGAGAAATGTAAATGGTCAACTCGTCCTTCCAAACCGAGAATTGCTGGATGTACTTGGGGAGACAGCCCATGAGCCACGACCCGTACTTGTGGAGATTGTCGGCCTTGGACTGGTACTTGTCGGCCGGGTTGACCACGGCTGCATTCAGGGCGCCCGGCAGGGGCTCACGGGGGAACTGCCGCGGGTTGGGGCCTTCGGGCATGTTGATAAGGTTACGGCTGGTGGTCGCGAGGCACCTGATAGCTGGCGACGGCTTCGCGGAGCGCAGGGCAGAGGCCAGGGCCCTGCTTCTGCAGAGCTTGCTGGCCATCTTGTAGGTTGCTGGCGATGGCCTGAACGAGATGGGCGAGGCTGTGAAGCGGGAGGTGCCAATGGATCACGGAACAACAACAGCCAGCAGCCTCGACGACGGAAAGAGGAGTGGCTCAGAGGGGAAGCTTTAAACTTCGTTCGGACTCCAAGCTAGTAGGATAGAGGTAAACTTGCGACAACGGGACGGAACGATATGATTGAACCGCACACCACCTGCCGTCAACCAGGTCGGAGCGAGGTAGGGTAGTATAACCCGCTGTACCACCTCCCACTACCTACCGTTTGGGAGCTTGGCCCCTCAGGATGGTTACGCAAAAGTCACGTGCACGATCACCTGGAAGCTGCTTGGATTCTTGATAGAAGACATTGCGTACGTGGTATGTTTGGACATTGCCAAAAGGCTGAAAAGGTGGTGGAGGTAGCATCCCCATTGCCCATAGCGTGAAATATCAATCTCGACGTGGTGTTGCCGAAACAATGGCAATCTTCAAAGTGTCTCCAGAGTCGTGGAAACTCTTCAGCCCTTCTCCTTGTTCATGCTGCCGAAATCAAAACGTCCGAGTCGTACACACCACTCCGGCAGCTCTGCGGCAGCTGGCAGCTTGCTGTGCTTGTCGAGTGCTCCAACTGTGGCGTGACACGTGCCAGCTGGCTCCTTCCAGAACAGGACTAGCGCTCAGCCGGGGACGTTTTGCTGGAAGGCTCTGCGTTTCGCTCGCTTCCACCTGTGCTCAAACTTGCCTGCACCCGCATCCAGTCCACGCAGTTCCTTTCCACCCACATCCGGCCAACTTTGTTCTCTCTGATAATCCCCATTTGTTGACACGAGCACACCCCCTCAAAAAAAAAAGAAGAGGCACCGGCCCTCTATTCTCTGTATCTTACATTACCACGGGCGTTATTATCAGGTCCTCCTTTGCTTCTTTATCCCATAGACCAAATTTTCGCGCCGCTAGTTTACGGCCATTTTAATACCTACCTTACCGACAAGTGGAAAAGGATTCCATCCATCCGTATTCGACCCGACGACACCTTACAGTCGTCCCCGTTTACCTGGGAGCAGCCTCCAGCTTGCCGTCACTCCCACCGCAAACCATCACCCCATCTTCCAGTCACCACAATGGCGCCGCAAGATAGCTTCGTCGACGATGAAGAAGAGACCTGGTATGCACCTTTGCTCGACCTCTCTCCAGCCGAATCCATGACGACTGCCCCTGCCCCTCCATGGCCTCGTCATGCCTGCTCTCTCCGCCTTCCTCAGCCTCGAGCCGACCCCCTGTCACAACGCCCTCGGCCGTCCACAAGAACACATCAGACTAACTAGTATACTATAGCCCTCTCTGTATCGAGGAGTTTGATCTCTCTGATCGTAACTTTAGACCATGCCCCTGCGGATACCAGGTACGTGGCCGAATACCTACCCCTCCAAGCCCCCCTTCCCCCCTTTTCTTTTGGCTCAACCTGAGCGCTAACGCCGCCGCCCCACCCCCAGATCTGCCAGTTCTGTTTCAACAATATCCGAAATAATATGAATGGCCTGTGTCCGGCATGCAGAAGACCATACGACGACAAGACCATTCAATGGAAGGTAGTCACTCAGGAAGAGTACGTTGTCGCCACATCCCGCTTGCAATCCGTGACCTTCTGCGTCTGTGCTGACAGTTCCTAGGGTTGCCGAGTTCCGAGCGAATATTCAAAAGAACCAAAAGCGACGTGCCGCCGAGCAACGCCAAAAGGAAGCCCAAAAACGCGAAGCCGAAAAGGAGAATCGGAAGAACTTGGTCGGCGTCCGGGTCGTTCAGAAGAATCTGGTCTACGTAACTGGGTTGACGCCTACGGTACGCGAGGACGAGTTGCTCAAGACACTCCGGCGTCCCGAATTTTTCGGACAATACGGCAATATCCAAAAAATATCCATCAGCAATCGGAAGAGCCAAGACGGGCAGAATCAGTCCCTCGGGATTTACGTCACTTTCGAGAAGAAGGAGGATGCTGCCAGGTGCATTCAAGCAGTCAATGGCTCCCAAAACGGCGACAGGGTCCTAAGAGCTCAACTGGGTACCACCAAGTATTGTTCAGCTTGGCTCCGTCACGAGGTGTGCACGAACAGGCAGTGTATGTTTCTGCACGAGCTCGGCGACGAGGAGGACAGCTATTCTCGCCAAGACCTGTCTTCGATCAATAGCATTAGCAGCCAACGACCCCTCCCGGTTGCCGGTGCTTCTAGGTCGGCATCCCGCCAAACGGGTCACCCCTCTCCCGCGCCCTCGAATGCTCAACCGATGATCCGGAGTTCTAGCAAGGAGGAATCCGAAAACGGCGATGGCCCCGCGCTGCCCTCTTCAGCTACCTGGGCGCGAAACCCTCAGGTCCGTAGCCGACGTGGAAGCCATGCCACTAGCGGCGCCGCCCCCAGTCCTGCAATCTCGAACATTCTTCCAGTCACTTCTGAATCCAACCGAGAAGCCGTCGAAGATTTCCCTCCGATCGAGAGCACGGTGCATCATCCTCCTCCTCCTCAGAAGACCAAAACCGAAAAGTCGCCCAAATCGGCACCAAAGCCTGCGCCAAAGCCCGCTCCTCCTGTTGAAGAAGCTTCACCAGCTCCGGCTCCTGCACCGGCGCCGGCACCGGCCCCCGTCACTGCTCCAGTTGCAGCACCTGCTCCACCCAAGGTTGAGACCTCCGCCAAGTCCACTCTCAAGAAGGCTAAGAGCGCTTCACAGGACACGCTTACGAAGCTTCTCAAATCACTCAACGGATGCTCTCTCGCCTGGCCCAAGCTTGGAGATGACTCCACAGAGTCTGCCTACCCACCTTTGTTTGATGTGAGGGGTGGCGAAAAGCGGAGGGCTTTGCGCGACGATGTCACCACCGGCGTTGCAGAGTCGCATGAGGGTTCCGCGGCACCTACCGAACCAGCCGAGGCCGAGCCTGAGAGCAGTGGCAGCCTTGCTTTGGGAGGTGAGCCTGAGGACCGGGATTCTGGACGTGACTTCAATTTGCGGGGAGGTGCGCAGCCGCCCATTCAACGCGCTAACAACGACGGACTGTTTGGGTCGGCGATCGGGTCTGGCTTCAGCCAGGGTTCGACCAACCTTGCCTCTATTGGCAGTCGTACCATGACACCGCAGCAGCCTGCTTTCATGCGTCCGCAGGCCATAGGCTACGATCACCTTCCTCCCGGAATCACTTCTCAGGCGAGCCTTTTCCAGGGTCAGGGACATAACCGCCAGGGCTCTCGATTTAGCTTCGCGAACGAGGGGCAAACCACGTCTGCCACTTCGGTCAAGCTTGCGGCAAACCCCAGGGTCATGGCTCAGCAGGCCTCCATGATGCCTTCGTCCTTCCACAGTCAACCCAACACGCAGTTCTATGCCAGCTCCATGCCCGGCCCTCCGCCCGGGCTCAAGTCTACGAGCACCCCTCCGAGCATGTTTGGGCAACACGGTTTCGGCTCTGCTTTCGGTAACGCCACGAAAGATACACACGAGATTCTTCAGCTCCTCAACCGCAGCCGAGGTGCCGGTAGCCAGGTTCATGATGCGGGAAAGCGTGAGTTCTTGTTTCCTTCCATTCCTCCACTGTACCCACCCTCTACCTCCTCTACCCCAGCTCCTGCTCCGAGCCTGGCATCGCTCTACGGTTCCCAGCCTGGAGCCTTCCAAGACTTGGGTTCAAAGCAGAAGAAGAAGGGGAAGAAGCACAGACACGCTAACACTTCCTCCTCTGGGGGGAGTGGCTTAGTAGATCTTGCGGACCCGAGTATCTTGCAGGCGAGAATGCAGTCTCAGCAGCATATGCAGCAACAGAGCAATGCCGGTCTCGGACAGGTGTTTGGTGGTCAGTCGCAAGGTGGGTACACTAATCCCGCCATGATGTATTCTGCTGGATATCGGGGATGGTAGAGAGCTGCTCTTCTAGACCACTTCACTTTGCGCGATGGAGTTCATCTTTTTATTCTACCTGTCTTGTTTTCTGGGGAGACACTTTTGTTGCTTCGTTTAAAAAGGCACATTATATATCACGACGGCGTCCACGGCACAAGCGGGATGGGTGTTTATGAGACAGTCAAGGAATGGCACACGTTTTGATTTTCGAGCACCACAACATTCGGTCTCTCAGAAGGGGAGCCCCTTGTTTACACTGGCGTTATTTGCATTTTGAGAAGGGAAGAGAGATTCTCGAGGAGACCAACGGCATTCCAACTTCGCTTCTATTCACTCCCGCACAGGCTTTAGGGTTCTGCATCACTGGGGTATATCGGTCACGTCAGGCAAGCTCTCATCGTCTTCCTCCGAGATTTCTCTTCCACATGTACGTTAACGTCGGTCCCAGTTTTCGTACGGTCTGAGTTCAGTTGGCGCAAAGGTCAAAAATAGAGCATTTTTACCGCTGCTGTAAGCGGGTCTCCGTTTCCCAACCTCGTGGAAGACGATGATGGTAGTCTTGACGTGACCAAACAAAGAGCACTCCTGTATATAACTTGTGCCGCGATTCTTGTCGTTGTCGTTGTCGTTGTTGTCTTGGTGCTCCCTTTCTACCAAGTGGTCCCCGGTCCCAAGCCCGCACTACATCAGATGAAAAATTTGCTCTTCCATCCGAGAGGCTAATAGCTTTGTAGATGATGATCTTCCCTCGTTCGAAGAAGTCACGACAAGCGTAGACGCTCTGGTTTCTGACGAACCCATCACGACGATACGTCAACCGCCTGGAGCCTTCGATAACTTCGGCCGCACCGGGACTCCTATTGTTGCCCCTCCTCCGGGACTGGGTATGCCAATCAACCATCCTTCCCCTGCGATTTCTCACGCATCTTTGAGAGCCGGAACGCAGACACCGCCGGTCGCCGTACCTGTTGTTCCTCCCAAGGTAACCACAGCAGCGGCGTCTACCGCAGCGTCTACGGCACCGCCTACGAGTACACCCGTAACCGCAACGGCATCTAGTGTGGCAGTTTCCACCGCAGCGTCAACCACGTCAACGCCTACAACAGCTCCCAGCCCACTTATCAGCAAGAACCGGAAGAATAGCGTGGAAAAGGGCATGCGATACTGTCCCTTTTGCGCCTTGGATTTGCCTGTTGCCAAGGATGGCAAGACTATCGACGTTTTGGAAGCGGAGAGACACATGGATTCGTGTGAAAACGATAAGAAGCTCCGTCTCGCAGCTCTCGCGCCTGGGGCCAAGAAGAACTCCAAGGAGAACATCCAAGCTCTTGCTGCGGAGAGTGGGCTATCGAGGGATATTGCAACGGTTAAGGCAAAGGCACCGAAGGTTCTGGCAGACGAGGACTTCCCTGCTCTTAACAGTCCCAAGGCCCAGGCGGCTGCCACGACACCTGCCGTTTCGACTAAGACTACGGCAACCAAGTCTAAGGCAGCCAAGAAGGCTGAAAAGGCTGCGGAAAAGGAGAAGCCTGCTCCTGTGCTGGTTATACCAGCGGTAGCGCCCACTCCACCTGAACCAGAGCCCCGCCCTGTAGACAAAAAGCCTGCCCCAGTTCTCAACATCGCTGCAGCTACCCAGGTTGCCCAGGTCAAGACTGCTGAGAGTTCATCAACAACGACGGAGAAATCTGCCCATGATCGAGACTCAGCTTTCCCTGCCCTGCCTACGCCAACGACTGCTTCAGTGGCTTCGCCGCTCGCTCGGACAGCAAAGACACTTAGACTTGTCTCAACTCCGAAGGCTGAGACGCCCTCCACACCCGCCAATGCGGGTGTGACGAGCGTTTTGGGCTCCGCGGCCCGTTCTATAGCTTCTATTTCTGTTAGACCCGAGACTCCTGCTAGTGAGATGATTTCGGATAGTGCGTCCATTGTTTCAGCCTCGGTCTCGGCATCTCGCACCAGCTCACCGCCGCCGTCCAAGATCGGCTCTGCCCCTGTCAGAGCAACCACCAAGAGTCAGCAAAGGAAAGCAAGGAAGGAGCAGCTCAAGAAGGAAACAGCAGCTGTGGCAGCACAGCCTGTCAAGTCTGATCCGAGTGAGGAGATCGGGCCCATCATTGGCCGCAAGAAGAAGCAGAAGAAGGAGAAGGAGAAGGAAAAGCCAAGCACCACCAACATAAACGTAACACCCACTGTCAGTAGACCGGAAACACCTGCACAAAAGGAAAAGGAGACGCCGCCCCCGCCACCCACGAAGGAGGTGAAGGAGGTCAAGGAGGAGTCTTCAACCTACCGATCGACGGCTAATGAAACGACGACATTGACGGATGACGCCTCTCCGATTAAGACCAGGGGAGCAAAGGAGACTCCAAAGTCAGATGCGGTCTCAACCCCTCGAACTTTGCCGACACCTGGCACGATCTTCCAAGATTTGCAAAAGTCGGGGCTTGTTCCCGAGAAGATCGATGACCTGCCTCTTTTCAAGCCAACAAGCACTGGGTTTGAGAAGTCGAGAAATGATCATAGCAACGCTGCTGCCAGGGAGAACGCGGCTCGGAACGCCATGACGCCTACGAAGTCGATTGTGACTGACGAGGATCAGGCAGCTCTACTCGCGGGTCACCCCGTTCGTAAAATGATTGACGGCGTCCGCATTCTCCTTACTCCCAACGGTGACTGCATTCGCAACCTGACCGAAGAAGAGGAGGATCGGTTCTTGGAGCTTCAGGCTCGCATCGCCGAGACCGCTTCAAGCCCTGCCGCGTTTGTTTCCTCTCGCCACGAAGCCGGTGGTGGATTCAGTCTGATCAAAGGGCGTGCTGTGCCCAATGGGCCACCGGGCTACTTTCCCCAGGCTCCGGGCCAATATCCGACGGATCCTGTGAACAAGATCCAGCGGGAGGAAGCGATCTACTATATCAACCAGTACGTCCTGCCGCGGTTGAACCTGAACGCCAGAGACATGAGCTTCCCCAAGGCCATGTCCAACTGGCACCCGGATCAGCGTGGCGGGAACCCGGCCGCCGCCGGCCTGAGCTCGCTTGCTCCATGGATGTACGGCGCTGGCTCTCCTGCGTCGCCGCACGATAACGACGCTGTGGCACCAGAGATCAGCTATCCCGCCCCCGTCAGCGCGTTTGCCGACGCGCATGGATCCTACCTGGACATGCCCCCTTCACCGTCGCCATCTGCTCTAGACGATCCTATGGGTCACAAGGGTGGTGCGGGCCTCAACATTGGCGGTGCTCCCGGCCCGTTCGGCAACGTACCGCTGATGAGTCTCGAAGACGCCGAGTCAGCTTTGTCGGCTGCCCGTAAGGAAGGGGACAAGATCGAGAAGCACTTTAACCAGACCGTCAGGAAGAATAAGAGACTTCTGATGGCCATGGGTAATCCCGTCTCAGTAGGTGGTAGCGGTGGCGCTCATGCTGCTGCTGCTACTGCTGCTGGTGGAGGCGGCGGCGCGCATTGACTAGGCTTCGATAGAGTCTTTTTCGGTTCATCGCCATCATCTTCGTTCTCGTCATCTCTTTTTTCTCCTTCACACAGCAACCATGACCATCACCGAAGGGTCACTTCTTCTTCCGTGACTTCGGCAACGACCGTCTCCACCACAGCAGCCATTGCAGCCGCGGCCAGCGAGCTGGAAGCGCATGCCGCTATGATGCTGGCCGAGTTTCACGGCGATATGGCGGCTAGGGGGTATCATCCGTTCATGAGGATGCTGCGGATCGCGGGGCGGCTCAGCGGCGTGGCCTTTGCAGCTGTGTGGTTGACGGTGGTTATGCTTGAAGGATTCGTGGAGCTCTTGGCGAGAGGAGGGGTGTTGGCTGTCGAGATGATTTGTGCGGTGTTGGATTGGGTTGGGGCTGATTATTGATCGTCAGTGGTGTGGAAATTGTGAAGTTGCGAAGTCGCGGTAGCCAAAGGAGAGACGGGTCGACTTGTGCGTGTTCGGTATGGCTAAGCGGAAGACGACTGGAAGAAGGGTTAGGATGGGAATTAGAAAAATGGAGGCTCTTGAAGCGGGATGACTTACAAGCGGCAAGTTAGGATGGCCAATCAACAGCGTTTGGGATTTGGTAAAGACAGCGAATATCCGTATGGATATTATTAATGATTTGCATGGTTTATGAAGAAAGAGATAGTATCAACGATCAGAATGAAGTAGATGTAACTGTATAGTCTGTCTGGTTCGAAGATCTCAATGAAGGAAAGGTATTACGTGAAAAGTTTGCCTGGTTTCTTTGCTTGGAGATTCCTTTCGCATGGCATGTTCCCCTCAGTCTCATCAATACAAAGGTCAAGGGAACGATAGCCCGTGGCTTGGTTCTTTTAGCAAGATCCATCATGCTCGGTGTTCATGAAGCGATGCGAAATCCGCGAACCTCGGCGCGATCTGCATTGCAGGCTGGTGAAGAGCAAATTCTGGGCGGTGCGTTGATGTACAAACACGACAAGTAACAAGTTTTGAAAATCCATTGGTTAGTACAGAGTCGGGGAACAGACAGGAAACCCGAAGCCCCCTCCCCAACGAGTACTATCTACATCACCCATTACTAAGACGACTGAGCCCTCGCATCCTGGACTATAAACTCGACAGAGGATCTCACATGCTCAAATTCATTTCTTTCAAGAATCAAGTTGGGTGGAGGAACAGGCGAGAAACTGTAAGCGCGAGCTGGACTCTTGTTATCAGGACAGGCAGCGTTACACAAGGCGGGCCAGTTGCACGAAGAGACTACCTACCATAGGTATTTATCTTTCTCTGTCTCTTCGTCTTTTTTTACTATTTTGTTTTTCCAATTCGGCATCGACCTTTTTTCTCTTCTTTTCGACCTCTCATCTGGATATCTTACAACACTTCATGTAACCACTCATGTTCGATTTCCCCCACACACAAAGAACATTACTGCACCAGCTTTTGTCAACAGGACTCCTTACCAAAACGAACGACATCACAAATAACATACAAACGACGCATCATCTTGAAATAAAAAAAATTAAAAGAAATCAGAAATCAGGCATTACAATTCATTCAGAAACTCACCAGAAAAAAGTCAATACAACCTCCAAAAAAGAGGGGCTCAGCCGGGGATTGAACCCGGGACCTCTCGCACCCAAAGCGAGAATCATACCACTAGACCACTAAGCCGCCGCAAGTTGATTATTTGCAGGAATAATCGGTTTGTTGAGATGAGTACATTTTTGCTCAACTTATATAGTGCCAGGAGGGCGACTTGTGCAAGTCGTAAGTTACCAAGGTCAATAAAAAAAACGGAAGAAGAGGAGTAGGTGGGGTGGGCGAGGTGGGGGGAGGGGACTGCAGTGTAGTGTAGGTCTGTTCTGTTCTGGTTACGCAACGTCTTTCGAAGAACTGGTCTGGTTTCTTTTTGGTGAGTTGTGTGTGCAATTTGGTTTTTGGTGATTGTAGATGAAGGTGAGGCAAACTGCGCTCTCGATGAGTGATCGGTGGTTATTGGCGGATTGCCAGAATGGTTGTCGGTTGCTTCTTGGTGGGTTGGTGGGTTGGTCGACTGGTTTGGCAAAGTTTTGAGCGCCAAAAAAGAAAAAAACAAAGAAAGAAAAAAAAAAAAAAGTTTGTGAGATTGGCCCGCCGCCGTCTGTCAGTGTCCATGTTCAATCTGAGAATTCGCACTCATTGATTGACTTTGGCAAAGCAACTAAGCCTCCCATCGCGAGCATTGCATTGCATGTTTGCTTTCTTTTTCAATACAGGGTTTTCTGTTGTCGTTGTTCTCGTCGCAGTTCTCGTCGCAGTGTTCTAACAAGACACAGAAAGCCTTGCGACAAATGTTCCGCCCTACCCGGGAGAAAAAAAAAAAAAAATCTACAAAACTAAAAAGATGCAAACAGGGGTCTTGATACGGCATTTCTCTTTCGCCACGTGCTTTTTCCCGTTGATCACTGACACGGACGGATACGGCGGCCTTGGTTTTTCGCCGTTTCGGTAGCCGGCCGGGGAAAGGTGAGGGTTCACCGTGGTTTGCGTGGGACGACGGTGTACACAAAGGTAGTACTTAACCCTGGAGGTGATCCGTGCTCACACATTGATAATGATGGTTTGGTACACAACAAGCACGCGCCGGTGTGATCGCGGACTCGCCAAACCTTAATGAAGATCTACACAGTATCCTTGAGCTGATTATTTGGCAGGGAAACCGTTGACGCTAAAATCAAAGGCTATTGATACACCTCTAGAATACAAATTTTGGACGATAACATTGTTCCCCAAACTCCATGCGTGTCAACGCTCGCCAGCCAACCTGCAAGATGATGACGATGAACAATAGCCACTCCCCTCACATCACTCAGCAGGGGCGTTTGTACTGCCTCCCGTAGTCGCAGCTGTCCCCGGCGTCCCGGTGGTCCTCGTAGAATGCGAAGACCCCGGCCGAGGACTATCCGGCACATTAACCGCTGCCGTCCCCGTTCCCGCGGATCCCGGGGACGGCGACGGAGACGCCCCCAACTTTTTCAACTTGCTCCCCTTCGTATTGAATAAGGTCTTGACCCTCTTCAACCTGCTCATCATAGCCTGATCCTTCTTCTTCCTTGCCTCCTCCGACTCATCATCGTCCTCCTCCTCAAACCCCTCTTCTTCGTCCCCTCCTCCTCCTTCTTCACCACCAACATGAAGACCACCCGGCGCACTATTCGGTTGTTGTCCCGTTACCCCTCTACCGTCCGGCGTCATCGGCACTCCCAGAAACCCACTCGTGCTTCCCGTCGCCCGATGCGGTGTTCCTTTCTTCCCTCCCAGCCCAAACCCAAACCCAGAGCCGGAGGACTTGCTCCTCCCATGCATCAAATCCCTTGCCTTTTCTCTCAACCGGCTCTCGTTCTTCAGCCCTTCCACTAGAACCTCCCAGGCGGCTTTGTCCGTCTCACCCCTGGCCAAGGGCTTGGCACCCGGGTTCCGCTGCGCTTGCGGGTTCTTCCACGGACAGAAGAAGCGGTGCTCGCGTAAAGGGTCGAGGTGATCCATGGGCGCGGGGACCAGGATCGTGTTGGTGTCGGGGTCGACTTGCTTGGATTTAAACATCCAGAGGCCGAGGCGGCGGAGGCAGGTATGGCAGGAGGCCGAGTTGGGGACGGCGGTGCCGAGGCGAGGGTTGGTGAGACCTTGCCAGCCGAGGAGGGCGAGGGCTAAGGCGGTGCGGTTGACTGCTTGTGGTTGTTGTGAGGTGGATGGGTTCGGACTAGCGGGCTGTGAGGCTGCAGAAGAATCGGCGGTGCTGGATGCAGGAGGCTCGGCGAAGAAGTTGGGTGGCAGGTACGAGAGGATGATGTCGATGTCGAACCCTTCTGGAAGACGGAGGTTGAATTCATAGGGGAGAAAGTCCTTGCGCTGGCAGAGCTCATCGTATCGCTGGCGTAGGGTTTCGAGGGCTAACTTGGGGTTAGGCAGAGGCAATCGTAGAAGTGAATCTGGTTGAGGAAACCGTTAGCACAGTGTCAGGACTCTCCTGCATGCAGATACTCACCGTCGCACCCCTTCTTCCTCCACAAGCAATCCTCTCGGTGCGATGTGATGATCAGCTCGACGTATTGATCCACCACCGACTCAGCAATATCTGCGGCGATCAGCACCGGAATCTCCTTCCCATCTACCTCCTTACGATTCAGCTTGACAGCCAGTTCGTTGTTGCAGAGCGTGCACTTAACACGCTCCTTGCCCTGGCACACCCAGCCGCGCTTCGCCCATTCGATCTCGTTGGCCCTATCGGGTTTTGGTGTCCAGTCCGTCAGCTCTTGGAAAGTTGCCAATCGTCGCACGAGCTGGTCGCGGTCGCCCGGGCAGTATTTGGGTGGTTGCAATTTCGTAACTGGGCTATCCCCCTTCGCGCTGCTGCCGCCGCCGGCCCCGGGCGCGGGGCTGCTCCCTGGACCGCCGTGGGAGTTCCATTTTCGCAGGGTGACGTTGGAGATGGTGGTTTGCCCTTTCGTCGGGGTCGTTAACGTGATTGCGCTCGGTGTGGAGGGCAGCCCGCCGACACGGCGCTTCTTACTGAGATAGTCGAGGCTATCGTTGGCCATGTTTGTAAACCTCGAGCTTGAGGAAGAGGCAGGCGTCGAGCTCAGCGAGTCATTGTCGCGCGTCGAGGAGGGGGAGTCTGGGTTAGTCGGCCGGTTCCCGATGCCCTGGAGCAAGGAGTTGAACTTGCGCTTCACGGTAGCGTTCATGGTGTCTGACTTTCTCGATCGTGAGGGTATCGGTAGACGGTTGGGCGTTTCGGGAGGTTGATGAAGCAAAGGCGCTGTCAGCGACCGCGTCGCTTTTGCCGTGCTTTCGAAATGATGATGATCGTAGCAAGTTGAGTGGCCGAGCTCGCGTAAATAGTCGTTTGGTGGTTTTATTTTATAAGTATTCAATCAACGCTCGGACAATTCCGGTTCGTCTGTTGTTTACTGGCTTCCGATCGATGGTCTTGAAGGAGGGTAGCACCGATGGCGGTTGTTGGGAGCTTCACAGCCAATGGGTCGTGTTGAAGCAAGCAATGGCTGTGGTGGGCTTCAAGTCAAGAACCAAAAGAACCAAAAGAAAGAAGATGCTCGAGTTGAGGTTCGGTTCCTGGGCTCAATGGACATGGACAGGGGAGACACGAGCGGCTCCAGTGGGTCTGTAGCCGGAGCTACCCTCCAACCCTGGTTTACACTACCCGTGGAGATAGGGTGGTTTTTACCCATCCCCACTCTCTTACAGAGAGTGGGGCACAAAATCGCCGGACAGCTCAAAACCACCGGACAGAACAGTTTTGTATTGTGATTACTAGGAAAACTGTTAGTGCAAATATTCAAATATCCATAACTTAGTGACTATAAGGGCTACTGATTCTAAAATTTAGAAACATAATCTTAACTATTTAAAGAAGACGTATAGAGAATTTGGAGAGGATTAGTCATAGTTTGACCAAGATGCAGCAAAATGCTATACATTTTCCTAAAATATTCCCTTTTGACTAAACCGCAACTTTTGATGCAATTTTGCACCTTTTCTCTTATACCTTTAAAACCCTTTAGAGAATTTTACTAAGAATTTCCAAAATACCTTCTAATAGCCTTATAAAGCTTTCTCTAAAATTTGAGATTATTTATAGCTATTTTCGTTGAGATATTAACGTTCCAGCCCTTTGCACTAACAATTTTCTTAGCAATTACTATACAAAACTGTTCTGTCCGGTGGTTTTGAGCTGTCCGGCGATTTTGTGCCCCACTCTCTGTAAGAGAGTGGGGATGGGTCAGACAGGCACCCTATCTCCACGGGTACTGCTAGTCACCGAAACCGAGGGACGTCATGCATTTATCACCGCGACAAACAATCGACCGACAAAATATATGCTCGTTACTCGCTGTCTATATTGGACCTATCTCCTACTTAAAACATGTTCATTTCCATTCGCCTCTTTCTATTCCTCTCCAATCTTCCTCGCCCGGAATCCAATCCCAACCACTCTGCTCCGTAAAGCCAATGAGCTCAACACCACGCTAATACTGCTCAACGCCATGGCCAAACTAGCCCACACCGGAGCCAACTTGACGTGGTGCCCGTTGCTCACAATGGGATAGAAGGCGCCCGCCGCCACAGGAAGCGCGATGCAGTTGTACACCACCGCCCACCCAAAGTTGAACTTGATCCTCTGGAAGACTGTGGACGAGAGATCGAGGAGCGTCACCACCCCGCGCAGGTCGCTGTTGATGAGCACAAAGTCCGCGCTGCTAATGGCAATGTCTGCCCCGGATCCGATGGCAATGCCGATATCTGCTGTTGCCAACGCTGGGCTGTCATTGATACCATCGCCAACCATGGCCACCAACGCACGACGGGTACTGGATTCGCTGCCCTTGCCAACGCGCGCCTTCTCTGTTCCTTGCAAATACCTAATCTTATCGGCCTTCCCGGTAGGGAGCACTCCGGCGATGACCTGGTCAGCGGGAATTCCTAGTTGATGTGCGACCGCGGCTGCCGTAACAGGGTTATCACCGGACAGCATCCACACGCGCGTGCCCCGGGACTGAAGCGCCTTGACAATGAGCGGTGCTTCGGGGCGAATGGGATCGGAAATTGCTAGGGTAACAGCAAGGAGCCATCCGTTGGGATCATTGCTCTGGTGTCGCCGTATGGCAACCAAAGCAACCGACTTGGCCTCACTCTTCCACTTCTGCAGCGTCTGGACAGTCTCATTCGACACGGTAACGGAAAAGTCCTCCATCAGGGATTCGTTACCGACAATGAGATCGAAGTTAGCTTGTGAGTCCACACCTATACACCTGGCCTTCATCCCCTTGCCAGCAATCTCCTGCAAGTCCTCGACTTGGACTTTGGCCGACGTCTTTGCCGCACAGAAAGCGACAATGGCTTTCGCTATCGGATGACTACTGTTCTCTTCGACCGCCTTCAGTGCCGCAAACACGGTGCCAGCTTCATCATCTGCTGCGCCAAGGAAAACTTCCGATTCCGTGATCTTAGGCTCTCCTCCCATCGTCAAAGTGCCAGTCTTGTCGAAAACGACGCAGTCGACCCTACTGGCCTTCTCAAACGCTTCACCTCCTCCCTTGGCCAAGATTCCATGTTTTGCCGCGATTCCACCACCAACAAAGATGGCCGTTGGGGCAGCCAGCGCCAGGCCGCAGGGACAAGCCACCACAAAGACGGAAATGGCGAACTGCAACGCAAAGACAACCCAACCGCCCTTGGTGTCTCCAAGAAAGTCGCTTGCCACATGACCACTATGTCCAACAGCAAGCCAGATGATCCAAGTGGCAACCGCAATGGCAATGACCACGGGAACGAAATAGGCTGTCAAAATATCCGCCACTTGCTCAATGGGAGCCCGCCTGGTTTGGCCTTCGCGGACCGCCTTGACGACCTCGTCCAGCATCGACTTGCCAGCAACGCCAGTGACCCGGACCAAGAGCGGTGCGTCCTTGTTGACGGTGCCCGTATACACCTCATCGCCGACGACCTTCTTGACCGGCCTGGACTCGCCAGTCAGACTCGACTCGTCCAAACTGCCTTCGCCGCGAACAACTATGCCGTCTGCCGGTGGGGAAGCGCCATGAGGGATGCGCACGACGTCACCGTAGTCCAACGAGTCCGCCTGTACCACTTCATCCCGCTCTTTCTCGGTGCCGTATCCTTCCACCAGAATGGCCGTCGTCGGGCGCAGCTTCCCCAGCATCTCCACCGCGTCTCCCGTACGCGACTTGCTGTACGACTCAATCAATCGGCCTACGAGCAAAAATAAGGTGAGAAACACGACCGAGTCAAAGTAAAAGTTGGAATCATCAACCATGTGCACTTTCTGCGCTCCCGCCGCAATCATCTGGCATACGGATGAGACGTAAGCGATGGTCGTGCCCAGGGACATGAGCGTGTTCATGCTGCCGAAGCGGTAGAAGCGCTGGAGCAGAGGGACGCGACTGGATCGTCGCCACAGCGTCCTGATCTCCTTGTAGGCGCGCCTATGGAAGATGTCGGCGGCAAACAAGTAGACGGGTGTGGCCATGATGAATAGGGCGATCTGCGCGCGCGAGATACCGGACGTCCATGGTTTCATCAGGAACTCGCGAGACTTGTTGCCGGAGGAGGCCTTCACCAGGGTCATGTAGACGATGCCGATGATGAAGGTTGGGATCGCGACAACAAAAGAAAAAATGACGCGCCAGAGGATTTGTAGTTGGTGGTGGCGCTGGATGGCCTTGGACTGTTCCTCGAGGGAAGGAGGGTGGTAGATGGATGGTTTGAAAGCCGGGTCACTCGCCTCAATCGCTTTGAGAATGTGCCGGATCGTGAACTCGGGAGCGTCAGGGACATAAACTATCTTGACGATCGGTCTCTTATGACTCGGTTGGCTGATCACGTCCAGCTGTCTGCGGAAGCCTGCCAGACTGGCCGAGACTCGTGAGGGGCAGTGTTCGCAGTACATGCCCTGGATGCGGATCTCGACTTCTCTTCTTTGCTGCTGCTCTTCCTCGGGGTTCGGCCCCCCTTCGTGGATGGCGACGTTGACCAAGGTCTCCTCGTTGAGCGTCGCTTCGAAGCCGAGATCCTCAATCTCTCCCACCAGCTTGTCGGCGTTTTCTCTGCCAGCGAACTCAACAGTCGCGCTGTTGGTGAGAAGGTTGACCGTGATGTCTTGCACCCAGTCCCGCTTCTTCATCTCGTTGGTGATGGAGTTGGCACAAGACGCGCATGTCATCCCGCCAATGGACACGGTCGCCCGCCATGCATCTGATAAGATTTCGCGGCCGGCTTTTGGCTTTGGTGGTGGCTTTGACGGGTCGGAGAGGGCAACGACCTTGTCGAGTTTCACGTCATAGCCTAGGTCCTCGATGGCCTCAACCAGCTCGGTCGCCCTGCTTTCATCGTGAATGTCGATGGCAGCGCTGTTGTTGATCAGGTTGACGGAGACGTGGGCGATCCAATCTTTTTTGTTCAGCTCGTTGGTGATGGTGTTGACGCAGGCTGCGCAGGTCATGCCGCCGATGGCTACTGTTACTCTGTACAGTGGTGGTGGTTGAGAGGATGGGACTCTTCCTCCAAGATCCACCACGGTATCGGTTGAGAAGGACTTTTTGGTTGAGGTTGATGCCATGTTCTTTTGCCGAGCTGTCAACAAATCTGGAGCAGCGTGAATACCCCTAACTGCTGATACCGGAGACTCCTTTTCCTTTTCACTTGTCTTTTCTTGTACTTGGTGACCTGTCGTTGCTTTCGATGTACGACACTGCTCGCAGTTCTGGAAGTGTGTTTCAGCCCGCTTCTGAGACCCAAAGGGGCTATTGGTTCGTCGTGAAGCGGTGGTGACCCATCGTGAGAAGGTGGAGGATTCGCCTTCAGCTTGGATGCCGAGATCTCGAACCGGGAAGCCGCCGTTGTCGTCGTTGTCAATGTCATGGTCACCAACAGTAGCCGTCGTTGTTACACCGCTGACCTCGAAGCCACTGTCTTCCAAGGCGCGATGCATGCCTTTGATGACGGATGTTGCGGATGCGGCTGAGTTGTTGTCTGAAGAGCCCGAGTCGTGTTCCACGGTGACGACCGAAGTGACTACGTTGGGCGAAACCCATCGGATATGTGAGCCGGTTGATGGCTCGCCAAGGAGAACGTCTTTGATAGTCGAGACACACGAGGGACAGTGAAGATTGGAAATGAGAAACGACGTCGTGATGGTTTTGGCGGGTATATGGGATGTCTCAGTTCCAGTCGCGGTGCTGGATTGCTGCTGCTGCTGCTGCTGTTGCCGCCGCCGGTGCGTTGGCATGCTGTTGGTGGGTTTCATGCCTGCTGATGTACGAATGTTTGGTACTATATTAGAATCGAATAGTTGATGATCGGGCTTTTCTCCTGTCCGCACTATTCCCGTCCAATGTACGTGATGGACGACGAGTCGGAGTGTGAATGAGTAGAACTGTTGATGCGAGGATGTGATGTTTTTTGTTCCTGTTGCGAGGTTGTGCGTATGCGTGTGTATATTAGTCCGTGTCCCGATTAGGAAACTCGGACTTGGGGATGGTGAGGTGGTTGTACCTTTCAAATAGCCTGAGTCGCTCTGGGCGAGATGATTGTAGGCTGGAGAAGAGGGTTGACAGAAGGGTAAAAGTATCTGATTGATGTTTGACAATTTGTGTTTCTTGCCGTTGCAGACTTGGCTGTTCGTAGTTTGCTGTGTTGTTTATAGTGTGTCAAACGAAGAGTGTTGTTGTTGATGAAGTGCAGTGGTTTGACAAGGCCAGAAGAAGTCGATTCAAATGCGACTCGGGAAACGGATTAACCATGGAAAGTAGGTAATTATCAAGGGATTGGAAAAGTCAGCGGATGATTCCCAAGGGATGTTGTCGTGCCTTCCATTTGTTTCTTTTTCATCTTCTCTCAATGAATGAAGCACTCATTCATACCCAAGTAGCAACATGGAAGTATCGCCTTCCCAGGTCCTTACTTACTTAGCTGGTTACTTTTCACGCACAATTCACGCAACGCCAAGCCAGACATCACTTCGCTCGCTAAAACAACTCAATGCAACATGGGATGAAGTTGACGAATGGACGGGGGTTGGAGACACCGCTGAAGAACATGAATGGACGGTGCTTTATGCAGGAACAGGCAACCTTTTGATTTGAGAGGCGGCTCGAGAACATCCATGTTGGGTTTTCTGCAAGAAGTAGTATGGGGAGCGCAGTGCAGTTGGAG
Organism: Neurospora tetrasperma FGSC 2508; assembly: GCF_000213175.1. Lineage (NCBI taxonomy): Eukaryota > Fungi > Ascomycota > Sordariomycetes > Sordariales > Sordariaceae > Neurospora > Neurospora tetrasperma. The sequence goes on along the minus strand of NW_009799104.1, from coordinate 1,846,603 downwards.
CAAGGGCCGTGATGTTGGAAGGCTAAAACAAAGAAGAAGAAGAAGACTGCAGTTGCGGACAAACCCGCCCCAAAACGTGATATCACTAGTTCTTGAATCTTGGTATTCGCATCCGAACGTAAACCCGTGATGGCGCCCGACGAAAATGGCAGACCACCACACGGGACTGAAGGTCCGACCGAGGCAACCACGGTGGGACATGGCTGAATGCCTGTTTTAAACAGCAGCGCGCATTATGTCGCCAAACATGTTTTAGCACTGCGTGAACTCTGCTATCTGGACAAAAGAATCGCAAGACGAAAGAAGACCTGTTTTCTCCAATGCATGTTACAGTCAAACGGTTACCTACACTTTTGATGGCCGTCAACGATGCGATGGAATTGAGATCTTCCCGCAGTTTCACCGTTCCACAACCGCTGAGGCTTGTGTTCCGGGTCGCGGCAATCGGTAGATCTGTATGGTACCGGATGATAGTGGAACCATTGTGCTCCGGATTGCGACTGTCTTGTTGTCGGACACGGCAGTAAAATGTTCGGTGTCGGGGACTCCATAACACCGGAGGGCCACGGAGGCGGGGGGGCCGCCGGGCGAAGACTGGAGGCGGCCGATGCCGAAAACGGAGCTGGCGGAAAAAGCGCCACACAAAGAACACCCGCCATTCAGTTCAGTTGCATTGCCACCACCCCAAAAAGAGAGAATTTGTAATTCTTGCACGTGATCTGACCGACAGCCGGCCGGCCCAGGTTCGCCTGGAACTCGGCGTGTGCGGCGTGTGCGGAGACTAACCACAAACGGTTAGGTTGAATCACGCAATCGACATCAATCGCACGCAGTTCGGGCAGCGGCAACTTCAAACTTGTGAACTTTTTTTTTGTTAGTCGCGGGATGAACGCCCTCTCCCCAGTCTCAGAGACTTGATACCACCACAACGAGCAGGCATTGGATCCTTTTATTGTCGCCTTACACTAGTCCGTAGGGGGGGGATACAACCGGGGAGATGTGATGGGTTGGGATGTCCCGGCGCTGCGGAAACGGAGACAGTGTTTCTGATACTTACCTATTACCGGATCTTGGATGGCTCGATTGTTAGTGCCTCGAGGCGTCAAGTTCGCTTTGTAATAAAGCTGCTATCTCTTCCTTCTTCTTGAGTCACCTCCATTTTTTTTCCTCTGAAAGATCGTCTCTCTCTTTCTCTCCCTCTGTGTCAACCCCATATCTGCGTTGAGGAAGCAGTCATTGTGCTTCTCTTGCTTTTTGCGTTGATACGTCGTTGCGCGGGGCAATACCTTTTGAAGAAGTGTTTGTCTTCAAAGGGCATCATTATTTCTGTTTTTTGTTGTTAGTGATATCGTTATCGATACCCCCATCACCACAACGTCAAGATGCCGTCTCTCTCCTCCATCTCCGGGCCGACCTATGTCACCAGCCAGCTGCTTGTCCAGCAGACTGCCTACAAGCTCTCCGACAAGATCTTCTCCTACTCTCCCGAGACTTTCGACCTTGATGTCGCCGTGAAGGAATGGGCTGAGGCCAACGAGAAGAACGTCCATGGCGAGACCACCACCGTTGTCCCTCTCCAGACCAGGGCTGGTGCCGGCGCTTTTGCCCTTGGCTACATCTTTTCCAAGGACTTCGACTTGGCCAAGCGCCATGTCCCCCAGACCCTCCTGGCCCCCTCGTTGAGCCTTCGTCACCTCCGCTCTTCCCTCGACCAACTCGCCCTTCTCTACGGCGTCTCTAGCCCCTTTGTCGCCCATGTTGCCGCTGCCGACTACAGCGCCGAGAAGGGTCTCGGTGCCGACTACGCCACTGCTCTCCAGATCGCCGAGGACCTTGGTCTCGCTCTCGTCTCCAGCTCCTCTGCCTATGAGGTCCAGCACATGTCTCTGCTCGCCACTCTGCTGGCGTCTGTCCTCCCCACCCTCCACATCTACGACGGTATCCGCACCGCCCGCGAGTCCCTGAGGGTCGTCGATGCCCTTGGCGAGGCTCACATTGCCGATGTCTACGCCAAGATCTCCAAAGAGGCTGCTGCCCTGAACAAGAGGCTGGATACTGCTGGCAAGGTTGTTGAGCTTCTCAAGGCCTTCAACAACGAGCTCGGCACTTCCTACGCTCCTTTCGAGTACCACGGCCACGAGGCCCCCGAGACTGTCCTTGTCGTTTTCGGCAGCGCCGAGGCCCAGCTCGCCAAGCAGGTCGCTTCCGCTTTGGCCGCCGAGGGCAAGAAGGTCGGCACCATTGTCGTCCGTGTCTACCGCCCCTTCGTTGAGGAGGCTTTCCTCGAGGTTCTCCCCGCCTCTGTTCGCCAGATTGCTGTTCTTGGCCAGGTCGCCGATGCTGCCGCCGTCGAGGATGCCAACGTGCAGTCTGCCCTCTACTCCGATGTCCTTACTGCTGTCTCCTTCACCGACAAGCTGTCTCAGGCCCCCGAGGTCGTTGATGTCCGTTATGCGGTTACCGATGCTCACACCCCCAGCTCCATCGCCTCCATCTTCAACAAGCTCACCAGCAAGGGCGAGGCCGAGCCCGTCGCTTTCAGCCTGACCGCTGTCGAGGAGGCCCAGCAGTACGTTTTCTGGGATGTTGACAACTCCTCTGCCGCTGCTTCTGCTTCGGCCGTTGGCAGGCTCCTCGAGACCGAGCAGTCCAACAACGTCTATGTTCACCAGACCTACGACAACCTTGTCCAGGGTGGTGTTGTCCGCACCGACATCCGCGTTTCCCAAAAGTCCATCGAGGCTCCCTACCCTGTTGAGAGCGCTGACGTCGTCTTTGTTGGTGAGGAGAAGCTCCTCAAGGAAATTGCTATCGTCAAGGGTGTCAAGGCCGGCGGCAAGCTCATCGTTCGTCTTCCCAACTTCAAGGAGGACGAGCTTGAAAAGCGCATCCCTGCTGCTGCTCAAAAGGAGATTCAGGAGAAGGGCATCGAGCTCTACGTCCTCGACTCCTCTTCTTCTCCTGCTCTTGAAAAGGAGGCCGGCCTCCTTGTTGGCGTTGCCTTCCTCCGCGTTGCTCGTGCTGATATCACAAAGCTCGACTCGCTTTCCGCTGACCAGACCGCTCTGACCGAGGCCGTCAACGCCCTTGATCAGTCCGTTCGCAAGGTTGAGGTGCCCGCCAAGTGGGCCGAGGTCGAGAACACTGTTGCTCCTCTTGTTGACAGCGTCAAGCCCAACAGCTTTGTCGCCTTCCAGAAGGAGGAGGAAGAGGAGACTTCCAGCCTCGAGAACTGGCAGTCTGCCGCCAAGGGCTTCGCTTTCAAGGAGGCCTACGGCACCCAGAACCAGCTTCGCCCTGACCTCACCGTCAAGACCTACACCATCAAGGTCAAGGAGAACCGCCGTCTCACCCCTACCGACTATGACCGCAACATCTTCCACATTGAGTTCGATCTCGGTGACTCTGGTCTCACTTACAACATTGGTGAGGCTCTTGGTATTCACGCCGACAACGACCCTGAGCAGGTCCTCCAGTTTATCCAGGCTTACGGCCTCAACGCGGATGACCTTGTCCAGGTTCCTTCCCGCGAGGATCCCGCCGTTCTGGAGACGCGGACTGTTTACCAGTCCCTCGTCCAAAACGTCGACATTCTCGGCAAGCCTCCCAAGCGCTTCTTCGAGGCCCTCGCCCAGTTCGCCACCGACGAGGAGGAGAAGAAGAAGCTCGAGCGTCTTGGCAGCAAGGAGGGCGCCGACGAGTTCAAGCGTCTTACCGAGGAGGATACTGTCACTTATGTTGATGTGCTCGACATGTTCAAGTCGGCCCACCCCGACTTCAACGACCTCGTCCGCATCGTCGACCCCACCAAGCGCAGAGAGTACTCTATCGCCTCTGCCCAGGCTGTCACCCCCAACTCGGTCACTCTCATGATCGTCGTTGTCAACTGGGTCGATACCAAGGGCCGCACCCGCTACGGCCATGCCACCCGCTACCTCTCGGGCCTTGCTCCCGGCAGCACCATCACCGCCTCGGTCAAGCCTTCGGTCATGAAGCTCCCCGTCAAGGACACGGCCCCTCTCATCATGGCTGGTCTCGGTACCGGTCTCGCTCCCTTCCGCGCGTTCGTCCAGTACCGCGCCATGCAGAAGGCCCAGGGCAAGGAGATCGGCTCTATCCTCCTCTACCTCGGTTCCCGTCACCAGCGCGAGGAGTACCTCTACGGCGAGGAATGGGAGGCTTACCTCGACGCCGGCGTCATCACCCTGCTCGGCGCCGCCTTCTCGCGTGACCAGCCCGAGAAGATCTACATCCAGGATCGCATGCGCCAGACCGTCACCGACATCGTCAAGGCCTACATCAAGGAGGAGGGCTCCTTCTATCTCTGCGGTCCTACCTGGCCTGTGCCTGATGTCACTGCCGTGCTTGAGGAGGCCATCGCGGCTGAGGCTCAGGAGAGCAGCCGCAAGGTCGACCCCCGCAAGGAGATTGAGAGGCTCAAGGAGGATGGCCGCTATGTCCTTGAGGTGTACTAGGCGTGTCTTTTCTATTTAGAGTATCTGTGTGCCATGTGTTCTTGAGCGTGTTTGTATGTATGGGACTTGGTTCAACAAAATCTGGGTTGGGCGGTATTTTGGCAATGATATCTGGACAAAAGCAATTCATTTCATTGGCTCCAACATGATTGCCTCCCTATGGTGAAACCACCTAGTGAATAGTGAATGATGAATGGTGAATGTCACTGGAGAAATCTCGGAATGTGGTTGTTCTATTGGAGCCAAAGGGGTGTCCCTATAAAGCCTCTACAAAGCAGGGAAAGGCAGTGTCTACCCCGCATTTTTGCTCACACCCCGGACTGTCAATGGAGTAGCTCCGTAGATCCGGGGAACAGTTGTTAACGACAGCTGCACTTCCCCTCACAACAACCACTTATTCCCGGAAACCACTAGCCGTCGGTCTACTGCGATGTAGCAAGATTGGGGTAAAGGAGCTGAGGGGAACCGAGGGGAGCCGAGGTGATGTACCATGAAGCCTAAGATGGTTCACCGGTGCCGAGTGTCGGTGACGACTTCTTCTTCTTCTTCGCGGTTCATTGTTTCTCGCAGTTGACATTTGGAGAAACCTTAGCTATTCTTGCCTTTTACAGATTCTATCTAACGATTACATACAGAAATAACCACGTTTCAATCAGTATACAAACATGAGCGCAGCTATCCGTGTTGTGCCCAGTGTAAGTTAACCCACGATACATCCCACAGACAAGACAGAGTGACGTAGGTAGATCTGTAACTGACGATTCACAGAGGGCAGCCAGAGCAGTCAACTTGCTCAAGACAGTTCAATACACCCATCCTCCATCATGTCCATGCCACTCCAACCCAGGCTATCACCAAAACCAGACCCGGTCAACGGTGTCCCGATACAATGACAGGACCTCCCGGCGTAACTATGCCACACCCCAAGACACCTCCCAACTGAAGGAGTACGCCTTTGAAATGGCCGCCTCCTCCATCCGCTTCGGCCCTGGCGTCACGCAAGAAGTCGGCATGGACATTGCCAACCTCAACCCCTCCGGCACCGTCGCCGTTATCACTGACTCAACCGTCGAGAAGCTCGACGCTATGCGCCAAGTCCGCGAGTCTCTCGACCGGGAAGGCATCAAGTACAAGATCTTTAATAAAGTCAAGGTCGAACCCAAGGACTACTCCGTCAAGGAAGCCATCGACTGGGCCCGCACCACCGGCGACTACTCGGTCTACCTGGCCGTCGGCGGCGGCTCCGTCATTGATACCGCCAAGCTTATGAACCTATACTCGGTCTACAAGGACGCCGACTTTATGGATTTTGTCAACGCCCCCCTGGGTAAGGGACGTCCCGTGGACCGAAAACTCCACCCGCTCATTGCTGTCCCGACCACCGCGGGCACAGGCAGTGAGACCACCGGCACGGCCATTTTTGACTTGGTAGCCAAGAAATCCAAGACGGGTATCGCCCACCGCAACCTCAAGCCCTACCTGGGAATATGTGATCCGCTGAACACGCGGACGATGCCGAGTGCTGTGAAGGCTAGTTCGGGGTTGGATGTACTTTGTCATGCGTTGGAAAGTTACACGGCTATTCCATTCAACGAGCGGACGCCGAGACCAACAAATCCGATTCTCAGACCGGCGTATCAGGGCGCTAATCCCATTAGTGATATTTTCTCACTAAACGCGCTGAGGCAGACGGTAAAGTATTTGCCAAGGAGCGTAAAGGATCCGGAGGATGTTGAGGCACAGACCGAGATGTTGCTGGCGGCAACGTTGGCAGGTGTGGGATTTGGTAATGCTGGTGTGCATTTGTGTCACGGTGCGTCACTGTCTTTTTCCTCCTCCTCCTCTTCTTCTTTGTCTCTCTTATCCTCTTGAGTCATCATGCTTCTTGTGTAACCATTCTCTTGACTCATCATCATCATCGCTAACACTTCCCGCAAGGCATGTCCTACCCCATCTCCTCCCAAAACATTGCCTCCTACAAACACGCCGGCTACGACGTCCCGCACCCCATTATCCCACACGGCGTCTCCGTGGCCGTGACAGCGCCCGCGGTCTTCAAATTTACAGCTGCTTCAAATCCGGACAGACACCTTGCTGCCGCCGAAGCCTTTGGGGTGGATATCTCCAACGTCAAGCGCGAGAGCGCTGGCGAGGTTTTGGCAGAGGCCATCGCCAAGTTCCTGGCTAACTTGGGAGATCAACCCGCTGGTCTGAAGGCTTTGGGCTTCGGAAGGGAACATGTCGAGCAGCTGGTCGAGGGAACGATTCCCCAGGCAAGAGTCTTGATGTTGGCCCCAGGACTGGCGAAGGAGTTGCAGGCAGAGAGGGAGCAGTTGGGACGGTTGTTTGAGGATGCGTTGGAACATTAATTATGGGTGTCTGGTGAGGCAGAGGTGGTGCCTACCTCTATGGATAATGGGGGATGGTGTAGGTTGGGTTGATATATCGGGGTTAGGTTGTTAGGTAGAGGTATGCTGGTAGATGCAGACTGCATGAATCGATGCAGATATCTGCAACAACGATGAGTTGGGGAGAAAGGGGGGATCTCGCTTGTCTGAGCCAACTTCCTTATTTGTGCCTTCTTTTCACTTCCTCCTCCTCCTCCTCTTCGTCTTCATCGCATCATCCCCTCGACAGCACTGCCCGTAATCAAGTTCAAATCATGGACAACATCTAGAGGATACAAAAGATGATCTTGAACGAAAAACTCTTCTAAACTTCTTTCCTCCCTTCTAAACTCTTTGCTGTCTCTTTACTTTGCTTTCCTCCTAGCTTGATCGCAAAGGATGTATTCATCATCTAACTCCGAGGTCACCGAGCCTACCTACACCCCTTCCCAATTCTCCCAGCTCTTCAGCTGTCTCACCTCCACGATGCCGTCCCCTATAGAAACCCCTGGACCCCGGGGGACCAACGCCATCAACAACATCAGCGACACTAACAAGGACAAGGGTGCACCCAACCCCAGAGACGAAGCGACACAGTTGAGAGTTGGAGTTTCAGGTCGAGGAACACATCCACTTCCGGTTGAGTTTCCGCCTTTAGCCGCATTTGAACATGCAGGAATACTCTCTACGGCTCCTGATGAGGTGTTGCCAGGTACCTTTATGATCACCGACGAACACCGCAGAGATGATGATGATGATGAAGATGAAGAAGGAGAAGAAGGAGATGAGATCCTCTTCATGCGGCCGAGCCCTAACAGCAGCCACGCCTCCAGCTCGCGGGTTGGTACTATGTCCCGAAGCAGATATAGTATGTTAGGGACCACACAACGGGATGGGAAAGATGAGAGTGACAGTGACAGCGACAGTGATGGTGGTGCTCCACTCTTTACGCCCTCTAGAGATAAAACCCTCGGCAACAGCGGCCGTGAAGAAAACCGAGCCAAAAGATTCGATGGTTCAGATCTCGGTTGTCCAGCACAACTGGATGACAGACACCAACAAGAGTTCCAGCATGGCCACTGGGCCAATTCGAACACAAAAGCAGATGCTCTGAACATATACCACCACCGACCCAAGACGCTGCTTGCCTCATTTCGCCCTGGGATTCCATTAGCGCTAGGAATTCGAACCGAACCTGATCCTGATGCCCATCCCGCGTACTTTTCGACGCGCTTTATAGTCCAACGCGCTGTGGCACGGTTGCAGGCACGACGACTCAACGGTCTCTCTTCTTTAGATTATCCGGAGCGGATCGAATCCTTGACAGATGGCGAGCAGCAGACGAACGGCGTCGAGCAGCATCATATCAACGGTAGAGGTACTTATTACAACCCCCCTGCAAGCCCTCTTCCAACCCAAGCTTCCAAACCGCTCACCACAACTACCACTACTAGAAAACCCAACTACTCCAGACCGCCCACAGAAACTTCCACTACCGAAAATCCCACCGCCTCCATCCAACTAGGACCCTTCACCCTCTCCCCTTCCGACGTCGCCCTGCTCGCCTCGTCTGAAGCGTCCTTTGAACGTCTAACGACGCCCAAGTTCCATCCTGCTTTTAGCGGTAGCAGCAGCAGCAGTAGTTACTCCCATCGGGAATCTCGCCTGGTTCAAGATAGCGCGGAGGAATGGACGGATGTTTCACTTGATGGTGGAGGTGGAGGTGGACTGTCGGAGGAGAAGAAGAAGAAGATGAAGAAGGAGGAGGAGGAGGAGGAGGAGGAGGAAGAAGAGAAAGAGGGAGAAGAGGAGGGGGAAGAGGGAGGAGGGGAGGAGGAAGAGAAAGAGAAAGAGGAGAAAGCGAAAGACGGGGAGGAAGAGAAGGAGGGAGATGAAGAAGAGTGGGAGGAGGAGGAGGAGGAGGGAGAAGAGGAAGAGGGAGAAGAGGAAGAGGGAGAAGATGAAGAGGAAGAAGATGGAGAAGAGTGGGAGTGGGTGGATCATCCAATGGATAAGTATCGTGTAGGGTGTATGCATAATTATATGGAGAGAGACAGGGGGTATGTAAGGAATGAGGGGTTTGGAAGGAGGGAGGAGGAGTAGGAGGAGGGAAGGTAAGAAGACAGTACTCACACGTCGAGTAAGTCTAGTGGCGCTCAGCCATCTGAATGGGCAGGTTTCTTTTTGGAGGATAATAGCGTTGATATTGATGAGGGGTTTGCGGATGTTCGTCCTGGTCGTGTGATGAAGAAGCCAGCGTAAGTGGAAAGTGACGGAGAAGAGACTTGGATAATTTCGAGAACGTCATTTGGATACCGAGAGGGAAACGCGATAGTAATACACGTATGGGACCCAAGGTAGCAATTTAAGTGTATCCTTGGAAAGAATCGATTGTGCAAACGTCTGTCATTCATACAAGTGAATTGAATAGAGATGGACATCATGGGAAGAGCGTGAATGGATACCTCCATGTTGGGAATATCTCCAAGTTACCCAACGTCTATTGTGCCTTTGGCACCTGCACAATCAAAGTTCACTCACAGTTGTAGTCCCCTAATAACTTCTAGCAGCCTGGGTAATCCAACAACAACAGCAACAACACCATCAAATAAGCTCATGCCAAGTACCGAGCATCATCTCTCCTTCTCTTCGATTTATCCAACACATCCAACTTTTTCAAAAAATCCATCCGCAACTTCATCCTCTTGCGTCCATGCTTCTCCAGCAATCTTCTCTCCACCTCTTTCGCCTCCTCATCCATCTTCTTCCCCTTCTTAATCCTCCTCTCCCACCTCTCCAGCAACCGCAACCCTTCATCGTCAATCTCCGTCCAAATCCCCGGCACATTATCCGGCAACCCCCCTCCGGACTCCAACGCATCGATTGCCCTACCGGCCAGATAAGGATCGTGCGCTGTCACCCGCATGCCCCGGACGCAGTGCCGCTTCTTGTAGCCGCGGGCGAGGTAGCGGTTGATGATGGCTTCGGGATCTTCCGAGGCAATGCCGTCGCCTAGGTCCAGGCCGGTGTGAGGTGGTGGTTTTGGTGGGGCTGTGGATTGTGGATGTGGTTTTTGGTGGCGGTCTTGGTGGCCGGCGGAGGCTGCGAGGGAGGATCGTGAAGCAGAGGGTCGGGGAGGGGCATGCGAGGATGCTTGTGGTTGTGCCTGGCGTGAGGTTTGGCGTTGTGGGGCAGGGCGCAGGTTGCTGCTGCCTTCGTCGTCTGCGGCGTAGGGATCGGGGGGAATACGGAAGCGAGGTGGTGGGCTACGAGAGGCAGGTGCGGTATCTCTTGGGGGAAGTTGTCTGCGAGCTGTTGGGATTTCTATGGAGGGGCGAGGGACAGAAACAGGGATGGGAGAGCGTCTTTGCTCGGGAGGAGGCCGAGGAGAGTTGATAGGCGGGCCGAAGGCGTCGCTGCTTGAATCGAAGTCCGAGTCTGAGGAGATATATTGGGCCTGTGTCGTTGAGCTTGGTTGGAGAGCAGATTTTTTCTGCGCTGATGAAAGCTTCTGAGATCTAGAGGCTGAAGAAGATCGTAGGGACAGAGCCTCTTCCACTGTGGGCTGCCAGGGTTGTTGTGGCTGCGTGATGAACGGGTCTCCATCCTCCTCCCTGTACTCATCCACTCCATAGTCTTCCCCATCATCTCCAAGGATGGGCATATCGTCAGCAGCATCGTCCTCGTTGTCTTTGTTGATCAGGGCGACATCGGCAGCCAGTTCTGGCCTGGAGGTTGCTTCCGGAATTGGTGGGAGCGGAGATTGCCATCTCTTAGGCGGCGATTCTGGGACCTCGTCCTCCACATCGTATCGTGGTCGCTTACTTGTCATTCGGTCCAGCGGGGAGGTCATGATCTGATCAGAGTTCCTCTTCAAAGCCCCTGAAGATTTGAGGGCCCCTATGATGGGAATGGGTGGAGAGGACCTAAACTCGGTGGTATTGGGGTCTTGACGTAGGGTAGTGTCTTGTGCTTCATTAGCATCATCCTCCTCTTCTTCCGCCTCAATTTTGTCATTGTCCACCTCTTCACTCTCTTCTTCTTCTTCTTCTTCTTCTTCTTCTTCTTCTTCTTCTTCTTCTTCCTCGATATCCTCGTCTGTCCCTTGATTGAGCTCAAACGATTGGGCTTCCTGAAACTCCTTGTAGTAGTTTTCGAATTCAGCAAGGTGTTCCTGGAATGCTGTTTGTAGCTGGTTGGGAACATCTGGCTCGGCGATCCAGTCAAAGTCCAACAGTTCGGCAATCTCTTGCCAGTCCCGTGCATTGGCAGGCACGTCCTGTTCCGTGACCGCCGTCCATAGATCCCACATGTCAACAGCTTTACCCCCAATTATTACCCAAGTGACTGGATTGGCCTCAATGGCCTCTTTATACCGGTTGAGATATACGTAGAACTGCTCTCTCGGTGTTTGTGTGGGCTCCGAAACTCCCTTTTCAAGTGGGTGTCCGAGATCAACGGACCCTTCATCCTCACTATACTGCTGAGACTGGGACTCAAAGGCAGGTGCACAAGCCCATCGGACCAAAGCACCCTGTGCAAGAGCCTGGAACATGATTAAACTTTGCCGGTCGGGGTCTTGTTTCCGGGCCTGGTAAGATCGCCACGCTCGTTGAATGATAGAAGCACTCTTAATCTTCTTCTTTTCTCCATGAACCAAGCGAGCTCGCTTGTTTATTTCTTCGAGCCGCGAAGGTGTCGAGCGAGGCGGGGAGTGTTTGTGTGCAGAGCTTGTAATTGTAGCTTTTACAGGGCCCATGGGTGAGCTCCAGCTCTTTGTAGGGACATCCTGACGCGTTCTATGCAAAGCTGCTGAAGGTCGTCTCTTAGCCGCGGCTTGATCAGCACTCTGAGGCGTCGCTTTTACTTGGGGGTGAATGGTAGCCCTTGGAGTGGGCCTAGGAAGGCTCGGCTCAGGAGGATTCGGAGCCGCAGGATCATCTTCGTCCAGGTTCGTTGTAGCCTGTAGGATTCGAACCCATCTGTTTCGCCAAGACTGCCAACTGTGACGTGGGTGTTGCTCCGCGAACACCTTGTAGATGAGGTTCCCCTGTAAGCTTTCTCCTTGCCGTTTCATCTGCTTGAGGTATCGGATGAAATCCTGGTCATCGTCTTGGGTGAAGGTGACTCTGCCGGTGGCGGGTGCAGACACAGCCTGTGAGCGGTCTGGGGCTGGTGTGTGTACTGTGGTAGTTGTTGCGGGAGGCGTGCCGGGTCTGACATTCTCCTCTTTGCGGACGGGTGCAGGGGCTTGAGAAGGCGGTGGTGCTGGTGGTGGCGGCTGATAGTTTTGAGGAAGCATTTTAGCTAGAGCGTGCCTGTGTTGATGATCGTATTGCTTCGTGAAACGATCTCTCCATGACTGCCATGTGTGTCGGGGGTACTTTTCGGCAAGGTCGATGTAGATCTGGTTGCCGCGGATATAGGCGCCTGACCTCTCCTTCTCCAAGACCCAATGAATCAGGAGGTTGTCGTCCTGTGGTGTATAAGGGGTCCGGGTGCTCTTGGTAGACGTGGCTGAGCCGCCAGGACGCACTCCCTTGGCAGTGGGATGGTCGATTGTGTAAAGGTCTTTGTCGGCCAGCTGACCCTCACTGATGGAATCTGTGATGTACTTCCAAGACAGCGAGCCAGCAGGGGCAAAATTTTTCTTGGCATGGTCTGCAATGAGAATATCTGCATTCTTTTCCAGTTCTACCTTCTTCCCTCCATGGGCCTATGTGAGATGTCAGTGATGTGGTCAGGCGCAAACAAAACAATTGCACAACTTACGTACCTTGACTGACTCAACCAAGGACTGGCGAGCTGGCACTTTTAGGGAGATCCAAAACTTGAGTCCGTTGAAGAGAGTGCCCTCGGATTGATTTTTGCTGTTGTTCCCATCCGGAGTCTTATTGGCTAGGGCCCCTTCGTACACGATTCCGGCTGACGGCATCTTGAAGTGTGACTGATGGGCTATTGCCCTAACCCTGGGTCTGAGCTCTTCCAGTCACTTGACAGCGCAAGAAACAAGGGCTTCATCTGTACACTTTAATTCATGGTTGTGAAGGGTGGAGGGCTTGAGGGTAGAGCGTGGTTAGTTTGTTGGTTTATTATGGGTGTTTGGGGATGGCCTCACTTTGTTGTTGTGAGCGTGGCGTCCGTTGGGCACAGTCAAAGTGAAGCGTGCGTTGGCGTGCGGGCGGATCACGGTGGGCCAGCCAACCCGAAGCAGAAGTGAAAAGCAGATGACGGAGGGAGAAGCTGTACCTCAAGATGGATGTTTGATGAATGAAGCATTCGATGTCAGCATCAGAATCGATGGAACCTTCGACCTGTGTGAACTGCCGTGCCTTCCCTCTCTTTGTTTGCGCGTGTTTGGCGTGGAGATTCGACCCTTCGTCGCGCTCTCACGGGGACAAACAGGGCTCTGACCCTAACCCTACAGGGCTTTAAATCTTAAATAAATCTCCCCCTCGAGGCATCCAAAACAACAGAATGTCGGTCTTGGCATCGACGACGACTGAGGTGGTCCGAGCTGCCAAGTCACAGAGCTGACATTCACTCAGTCCATCGGTCTTTGCGTTTGTCACTCCATTGTCTCAATGATTCCCCCCATATCCTCCTCTTCTTACTTCTAATTCTTGCCATCTTTTTTATTCTGTTCATAAAGTCTTTCCTTGGTGATTCCCAGTTCATTCCTCTCGGTTTGCCCCTCCTGAGAACAGCTGTATGTTGACGGGGGTGTTCGCTGGCCGAGACACCCGCGGCCTCACAAAGAGAGGAGACCCAACTTCTTGGGTTTACCAACTGAACTGGAAACATTACCCTCCACCTTTAGACCTTATTGATTTGGGCAAGACTCATCCATAATTACCAAGTCGTATTATGATTTTCACCTCCCGGATCAAAAGTGAAGGAAAAAACGGGGACTCGACACCATGGGCACCATCGCAATCATCGCCGCCGTCATCCTTGGCATCTCATTCATGACCTTTGTGGCCTTTTTCGGCAGACTACCTGCACTACGGTACATCAACCATCCTCTCACCCAACTCCTCGATCATGATCATAATTGCTAACTCTGTGATAAAAAGAAACACTCCCATCTCCTTCCTCCACCGCCTCATCTGGATTCACCTCCCCAATGGCCTCCTCACCGTCGACCGCACCTTGACCAACGGGCGCCTGACCACCTCTCTCACCCGCCTCGGCCGCCACCTCTGGTACGACCAACATCCGACCATCCTCATCTTCTTCTTCCTCTTGCTTTCCGTTGGCGAATATCTCTACCTGCCCGTCGCCTGGCCTCACTTCTCCTTCACCCACAAATTCTTCGGTACCATCGCCATCCTATGTCCCTACCTCTTCCTCTACCTCTCCGCCTTCACCGACCCGGGCGTCATAAACGCCAAGACCCATGTCCGCGAAATGGCCCGCTACCCCTACGACTTCACCCTCTTCCACCCCGGCACGAGCTGCGAGACGTGCCGCCTCCTGAAACCCGCGAGGTCGAAGCACTGCAGTATCTGCAAGAAGTGCGTCGGAAGGATGGACCACCACTGTATCTTCATCAACAACTGCGTGGGGGCCAACAATCAGCGGTGGTTCATTTTGTTGCTGCTTAGCACGGCCATCCTCACCCTCTACGGCGGGGTTCTGGGGCTGGTGATTATCCGGGCCAAGATCCAGGCGAGGTTCCCCTACTGGACGTTATTACCGTGGTGGACTTCCACTCAAGCATGGAACAACGGCGACCTGGATTTTCATCGGTGGTTGCTCCTCTGGAGCTGGGGCTTACAGTCGGGAGTGGCCATGGGGGGCGTTACCTTGTTGGCGCTGCTGACGACGCCGTTGGTTTGGGGGTTGCTGGGGTACCATTTGTGGCTGGTTTATTGTGGGACGACGACGAATGAGAGTATGAAGTGGCAGGATTGGCAGGCGGAGATGGATGAGGGCGGGGTGTATAAGCGGCGGATGGCGGCGGATGGGAGCAGGGAGAAAGACCTCAAGGTCGAGCCGGCGTGGACGAGGTGGCCCGTTGAGGCGGAGCAGCTTATGGTGAGGACGGAGGATGGAAAGCCCCCCAGGTCGAGTCATCGGTTGCCGGGTGAGGGAGAGTGGGAGGCCGTTTGGAGGTTGAAGGATGTGGAGAATCTCTATGATATTGGGTTTTGGGATAATCTTGTCGATGTCTTCTTGCCATATTTCATGTTCAAGGAGTCAAAGGGTAGGAGTCCTGTTGACGAGCGAGAATTTGGGAGGGAGAGAGGGAGGAACAGGAGACGGAGTTCTTGAGTGGTGTTTTGAAGTTCGAGATACATAGACGTGTTGAGAGCAGATAGATGCTGGCATATAGAGACCAAAATGTGTTTTTCACCTTGTCTTCGGGCAAAATAAGGAGATTTGCGATGATTCTCAGGTTTCCACGTTCCAAGGGGGTATCAAGTCTATTGGCGTTGCTTCAAATCGTACATAAATAATACAGTGACTTCCAAGCGGACATCAGATCGTCCACCTAGAACGACGCTTTCTCCCGGCTTCCCTTAGACCCTGCTGTCCCTTGATGCGGCGTTGCCCATACGATCTGGTCAAATGGTATAATCTTGCTTACCGTCGGCGCCGGCTTCGTCACCACACTACCCAGCTCCGGTGCCTCCTCATCTGCCAGCGCCCGCTCGTCCCTAACCAGACCAGCCATCTTTGCAATCGCCAATCGTGCGCCTGCAATACCCAGCCCAGCATTCCTCGGGTCACCCGCGCCTGTCACCCACAGCTCCCTCTCCCACCCTTTACCCTCCACCCACGTCAAACTCTCCTCCTCAATCTTCCTCAACTCCTCCCACACCTTGACACACATATCCCCAATCGATCCCTCCTTCCTCTCCTTTCCTGTCCCCTGGCGATACTCCTCCATCGAGTCAATCTTATCCGCCTTGGTCAAGATCACCGTCGTCCTGACACCGGCATCCCTCAACATACCCAACACTGTCCTATCATCCTTCTTGACTCCCGCCACCGAATCAATCAGCACCACGGCGCCCTTCAGCATCTTCCTCTTCTCCAAATACTTGGTAATCTCCTTGCCCCACTCCGCCTGCGAGTTAAACCCGTAGCCGGGCATGTCCACCAATATCAGCTGATTCGTCGGTTTCCTTTCCTTGTTGAACTTGTTCTTCTCCTCCCTCTTCTCCGACCGCGACTTGATCGCGTGTGACTCCCCAGCCTCCGGCTCCGCCTCCTTCTTGGGCGGCGCCACTTTCGGTGGCGGGCCAAACCCGTATGCGTTCATCGTCTTGGTGCTACCCGCGTGTGCGGACGTAATGGCCCGTCCGGCCCGGCGCGCTTCGAGACCGTGGGCGCGACCGGCGGCGGCGCCAGCGGCGCCCGATAAAGCGTTGATCAAGGTGGACTTGCCCACGTTGGAGCGGCCCAGGATGCACACTTCGGGCACGTGCGTGTTGACGGGGAAGTTGAGGAAGCGAGGGGCGGCGTACATGAAGTAGGGTTTCTGGCAGGTGAAGATGTGGGTGGCGGCGAAGAGGGAGTTGGCGGTCGGGGCCGGGGCCGGGAGGGCGCGCTGGTTGGGGTCGTTGGAGGGGGGTGGGAGGAAGGAGAAGGATGATGGCGCTTTTTCGACTGGCCCGGTCTTTTTGATCTTCTTGGGCGTTTCTTTGGGTTTCTCTGCTTGTTTGTCTTTGGATGTCTCCGGTTGTTTCGCTTTGAGTTTCTCTGGTTGCCTGGCTTTAGGCTTCTCTGGTTGCTTGGCTTTAGGCTTCTCTGGTTGTTTGGCTTTGGGTTTTTCGGGTTGCTTCGCTTTGGGTTTCTCCGTTGGCTTTCCCTGGGGCTTCCCCGGTTGTGTGGGTTGAGATCGCGACGTAGATCGTGCCGCCGGGCGTTGTCGTGCTGGGTTCGCTGTCGTGGAGCTGAAGAGACATATGGAGGAGATCGGGGCAGCGACTGTGACAGGTCGGGATGCTGCGAGTTGTCGGAGGACTAGGGACCTCGGGTTGGGAGGCATGGCCAAAATACTGGCCATTGTCCTTTGGTATGTCATGGCGGAGTATGCTGCCGACAACTGAGGCAATCGGAATGTTGTCTGGCGCAACAAGACAGCAGTGATGGGAGAGAGAGTCGCAGATTTCAATTCGACTTTCTTTCTGTAATTGATAAGGTATGCCATGCTAAGTCCCGATAACACCATCTTGCCTGCCGCGGAGACTAATCATCTTCCGATAAGCTGTTTAATATCAGGGGTTAGGGTTATAGGTGAAGTTGGATGGAGCTCTACTAGGAAGCTCGGGACATTTTTCTGGAGCGCAAGTTGGAAGTCCAAACTGACCTCATCTTCAATCCGCCATCGCATCTCGTCGCGTCCTCTTCCAGTCCACACCCGCCCGCGTTCTGCCGTCGCAAACTCTCCCACTTCCTACTTCCGTCTCAAACCCGACCACTACCCATCACCACATCATCGTCACCCAACCAGACTAAGCGAACGCCAACATGTCTGCCGCAAAGACCAACATCCTCCATCTCTACCGCGCCCTCCTTCGCGAGCTCCCTCCCCGACCCTTGCTCACCACCCCGCGCGCTCCCCTCCACCAGCGCCTTCGCGACTTCGTCTCTTCCGCCGCCTCCCCCGCCTCCGCCGGCGCTAGCACCCCCGTTCACAAACCCTCCGTCGCCGAAGCCGAGCAGCTCCTTGCCTATCTCCAGGCGCAGCGGGAATACGTCACTTTGCTGGAGCGTTACAACCCCGGCATGGGTATGGACGAGGAGACGAGGGTCAGGCTGACGGCCAAAAGGGTGGGTATGGACCTGCCCAAGGAGTTTCAGGAAGGGGAGGAGGACAAGTAAACTGTGCAGGGTCAACCGCGCCATGACCGCACCGTGTGCGGGTGTACAAGAAGGAAAGACTGTACTATTGCTGGGTTGAACTTGGATGGAAGAAAGGCGTTATGGGAGTTCTGTCTGTTTAGACATGGGATTGGGAAGCCAAGGAAGACGGGGTTTGGAGCCGCGACAATTGCTTTGGTTGAGCAGGAGAAGGGGGGAAAGGGTTTGGGATGGAATAAGATCGGGTCCGACAAATACCATGACGGCGATGGCATCGACAAAGACCAAGCATGATGTGCGAGATCCCAGATCAGATGACCGATAGGATCCGAAATCGATGGAAGCACGGTTTGGGAAGGAAGGGGGGATTCGAAAGACCTCAAAAGGCCAAAAAAGGCTCAGTCGCCCAAGTTTGGAGTTGAACTTGAGACCAGCTGCAACTTTCAAGAACTTACAGCCTATACCGCGCATCTGAAGTGTTTTCAGGCTCCCGCACACCATATCGCTCGCTTGACCACGCACAAAGCGGAACAGGTAGGAGAGTTATTGCGGGGTCTGGGCTTGCGGCTTATATGGTTCAAGGTCTGCCGTCTGGACGTTCGCCCGCTTACCGATGCCGGGACTTGCGAACGAGTATACGTGGAGTTTGCTACCGGTCGTCGACGCAATAGGCGGGACACTTCCGAGTTTGACTTGCACTCGTGAACGACAACCGACAGATGCGACTTTATCTTCTTCGACATTGATCGTACTAGGATTACCAATGTGATTATTGCCATGGTCATTGATATCACGAGTTCGTCGAGGTTCCAGATGTGATGATCAATAGACGGAAGAGTGCTTGCTCACAGTTGAGGATCCACCTCCAGTATTGTGCCATCACATGCCGGGAAACCCGAGTCAACAATGATCTCACTCACAACATCAGGAGGATATCACCTATGACCATCACCATCTCCCCGGCCGTGTTTGCCTTCGCCATAGTGAACAGGCGCTTTGCTTCCGCCATGGCAACAATATATCTTGCCGTGTCGTTTTCGTCTGAATCCACTACACCCCATTCCTCCGACCTTCGCACATCCTGGCCAAGTGAGACTTCGTGATGGGACCATCTACTCGTACCGAGGTCACTCGAGCAAACAGTCTACAATATAGGACTGAATTTGCCCTGCCTGAACAGGACCATGGCTTGAGGTTCCAAGCCAAGATGCCTCAGTTGGAGGAGGGCCCTGTTCAAGATATCCTGGTTGAACTGCTATTTGCGTCCACAGACCATGTTT
This sequence comes from Neurospora tetrasperma FGSC 2508, assembly GCF_000213175.1. Classification (NCBI taxonomy): domain Eukaryota; kingdom Fungi; phylum Ascomycota; class Sordariomycetes; order Sordariales; family Sordariaceae; genus Neurospora; species Neurospora tetrasperma. Next base: position 1,827,646 of record NW_009799104.1, on the reverse strand, counting down.
CCGCCGGTTTGACGCTATCGCCATTTTCTAGCAGTCTCTCCTCCGCCAAGTCAGTGCCCAGCAGACTACCTGCTTGTTTTCCCACCAGAACCATCAGAAACAAATCCCAATCTTCAGTACTTCCTCATCTCCACTCATCCACTTGGTGTCCTTGTGTTTTCATCCCTCTCGATACCAACAGACTCATCCGATACATCGCCTCGGCTTCCATCTCTACCTCCGGGGCGGGCGGGAGCCGATTACCATCCCCCTACTCACCGTCAACACTCGTACGCCATCGCGGCTCATGGTTCTTCCACTATAAGAAGATCTCTACTTCTCTTCTTCCGGTAACCATCTTCTTCTCCTGGTCCTCAACGATATCCTCAACAAGCCTCGGGTAAGCCGGTTCGACAGCGGCCTCATTCTCTGCTATTATCTTCTCTCATATCCTTTCCTATTATCCTTTCCTATCATCTTTTCCTTCGCCGGACATCTATATTTCCCTCAAAACATCATATCTCCTTCAGCTCATTATTCACACGCCATCCGTCTTCACTCAACTACAGCGAGTGCCAAACTTGAACACTTCGTGGCCATCGGATCTGATTTGAGGCATCCGTCTCTCTTTCACACTGAGACATCCAGAGGATCGCAGACCATGGACGACCTTACGCCGCCACCCAGTCTCAATGGAGACGGGCCAAATCAAGAAGGGCCCTGCACGAACACGCAATGTGCCCATGCTCGTGGCATTCTAGTTGGACTTAACGACACTCTCCGAACCGAGAGGGATCGAGCCCGAGAAGAAGCAGATGACCTCAGGAGAGAGGTTAATAGGTTAAAGGCGAAAAAAGCAAAGCACACACAAGTGGTATGTAATAGCAAAGTAAATTTGGACACTGGAGAAGTACTGACATCAACTAGACCTGGCCAGAAATGCTACGCCAACACATTGCAACCAGACAACCGCCATGGAAAACAGTATGGAAACAATGCAATAAGGAGGAGAATATGAGCGTGCGAATCAACTGGGTGCATCCCAATATCAAGTTCGTTACGCCAGAGGAAGGAGAGGCAGCTGTTCTAGATGCAGCCGTTCCAGATGTAGCCGATCCAGATGCAGCCATTTCAGATCCATCTGGTCCTGGACCCGGCCACCACAGACGGTTCAACTTCAATGCCCTCCCAGCCGAGGTCCAGGCCAGGATATTCAAGCTCTGGTTATTCAAAAAGGGCAAACTTATCCACGTTATTTCCCGACTCGACCCCTTCGTCCCAAACGAGGACTTTCCAGAGGAAGCGGCGCTCAGAAACCGAAGTGGTCTCAAAAATGTCTTTTTTGGGGGGGAGCGGCGCTGTAATATCACTGACAGCGGGCAAAACCCTAATTCTCTGCTCCGTGTCCTTCTTGTATGCCGTCGATTCTTCTTCATTGGCATCCACTGCTTTTACGGCCTCAACTCATTCGCTTTCTCCAGCTTGGGCGAATTTTCACGGTTCTGTCAAGGGATCGGTCCGGCCCGTGTCAGCCGCTTACAGCACCTTGAGATTACACTGATGGGAAATCAATACCTGACCGTTCCTTTGGACCGAAATGGTCGTATCCCTGTCTCGCGCCGCACCTCCCCTCTCAGCTTTCTCCTGGACTGTCATCGTCTCAAAAGTCTGGTTATTTTCGTCAATGAAAGCGAGAAGACATATACCCGTTGTCGGTATGAAAATTCAATAATCCAGGACTTTATGGTTCGCCAAACCGCTGGCCAGCCTAACCAGCGCAAGCATCGCGCCCTCCGCTGCATCCAAGGAATGGATTTCATCTATGCCCTCCGTGGTCTGGAGTGGATTCGCTTTTATGACTTGTATAAGGCCATTGCATCTACGTCCAGGACCGCTATCCGTGAGCCAGTAGCCGACTGGTCGTTCGTCGAGGACGTTACGAATACTGCCACTATGCAGAAAGTGCCCAGCCGTCGGGAAAGCTCAAGACTGGAGAACCTGGAGCCTCTTTTTAGTGATAATGGCCAACAAGAGGCTTGGAACCCCGGCCAGGCAGATTGGGAACTCGTCAAAAGCTTTTATATCGACAAATGGTCGTATGACCAGTTAAGACAAGACTCTCCTCATATTCCGTCGCATATGAGTGCGAGTAGTGATCCAAGACAGGGGCATTCTTTGAGTTCGAGCTCAAGTTCTTCTTCTAGCGGACCGCACCATGGGCGTGCAGGTCCGGCTTTGAGTGCCGCAGGAAGCTCCATGACCGACGCTATTGATCTTGGTAATTCGGAATCCACCCCCGGTCCCAATACAGAAACCGACTTACCACCTAGAAGTACTACCGGAAGGGTCGCCAGTGTGATGATCGAACTCTCATCTGATTCAGAGTCCGACTCAGACGACGATAACCTCTTTGTTAGCCAGCGCAACTGCCAACCCCAATACCAACACCAGCTCAGTCCAACCCCCCATCCCTTAGAAGGGGGCCCCAGCGTCACGGTATCCGTCCCAGCCCGCCTCCATTCCCTGACCCCCATGGGTTCTATGACTTCCAGTCTCCTGGACAGAGGCTTCTCCGTCCCAGCCAACCTTGGACGCCTTGAAACTCCTTCTTCAGGACTTATTACACCAAGAGGACCCCAAAGCTTCGCTTCGTTGCTTAACATCCAACCAGCGTCGTCGGCGGCGAGGTACTTACCTCCTAACAACCCAGCTGCTCTGGAATCTGCTAGTGTTGTGGCTTCAAGGAGGGGTTCTATGTCTTTGTCCATGTCGAGGTCGCTTTCTAGGTCACTTTCTAGGTCGGTTTCTAGGTCGGTTTCCAGGTCAGGGTCGTTGGTAATTGAGAGAGGGAATGGAAATGGAAGTCGAGCGGGGTCGGCGTCTACTTACAGAATACGGTTACGGTATAGATCTTCAGGGAGTTCGGGATCAGACCTATTCGTTAGGCAGACTCCGAGGCTGTCCGAGAGGGAGAGTGTTGATTTGACGAATGTGGATGAGGATGGCGAGGATGATGGTCATGGTGGTGGTGGTGGTGGTGGTTTGCTTGGGAGAAGTAGAGGTAGTGAAAGTGGGAATGGGGAGTTGATGACGATTGATGAGGGTGATGATGAGAACGGGGATCAAGACATGGAGGGTCGGGATAGCGGGTATGAAGGGGCGGATGATAGTGATGTTGAGATGGTGGATTCGGTTTAGGCTCAACTCCATTCTAATGAGGCGTTGGAGGATGGAACTGAAGATGTCTTTACTCGGGAATGATATGCATGTTTCGTGTTGGGATAGGCGTTGGGCTGGGCTGGTCGATACCCCTTTTCATTTACAGATGGGCATATCTCTTCGGCGAAAATGCCTTCATCTGCTTTACAAACGCCTTAGATTATTTCGCTGATGCATTTTTGGTAGGCTTACGAAGTTACCATCTGGGTACCTCCAGCTTAGATATTTTCAGAATCGATGATTTTCCAACTCTTCCTTACTCAAACCCACCCACCTCCATTCCTCAAAACCTCCTCATCCCCCTCCCTATCGTCACAAAATCCCCCCATTCTTCCCTCCGGATCCCACTTCCTCCTAACCTCCCTCAGTCTCCTCGCACACTCATCACTCCAAAACCTCGCCCTCCTCACCCTAAAGTCCGCATCCCCCAAATAACTCCCCACGGCATACTTCTCCACCCCTTTGAAGATATCCCTAACCCACCCCGTACACCGCTCGTCGTCTTTTTCATCAGACCAGACTGTATAAACAGCAAAGTAATGATCACTCTGCATCGACAGGGCCATTGGTTCTCCTTGGGGATCTAGGAGCGGGCGACGGGATCGGGGGTTCATGGAGAACCAGAGAGCGGAAGATTTGACCGTTGGTAAAGTCGTAAAAGCTTTTTCGAGAACGTCGGGGACTGATATAGATTCCGCGGTCTCGTGTGCTGCAAAGCCGGATGAGGAGGCCGGGGTCCCAGAAGAAGACGACGAATCATTAGAAATATAAGCGTTATCACAGCAATACCTATGTCCCCACGGGCTGGCTAACAGTTGCTGTTTGTACTCTTGCGTGAGCGAGGTAGATTGGCAGAAGACCAGGTGTTTGGTGCCGGGCGGGTGCAGGTCGTGGATGGGTTGCAGGGCGGCGAGGGCGGCGGAGCGGGAGGTGGTGAAGAGGGTGAAGGAGGCGAGGATGGTGGGTTCGGGGTCGTAGTCTGCGTCCTTTGCCGGGTTCGGGTCATATGGGTTCTTGGTGGAAGTGCGGAGGTGGGAGGAGACGCAGACTACTTCCATGCCTGGGTCGCAGGTTGGTGCGATCTGGAACGGGCAGGGGTGGGTGAGTAGATGAAACTAGGTGGTAGAGAGAGATGACATGAGGAAGGGAAGGGAAGGGCAGGGGAGGGGGGTAACACACGTTGATTGCCCATTGCAGGACTTTCTTGAAGAGCGAGACAGGGTAGAAGTACAGGCTTTGGTACATCTCCAGAAGTGGCCGTGTACGGAGGTAGAGACGAGTGACGATGGCGGGGAATCCGGGGCCTGCTCCTCGCGCTGCCCAAAAGAGATCGGGGTGGGAGTCTTTGTTGATGAGAAGGTGTTGGCCATCGGCTGTCACGACTTCCATGCTGATGACGGATTCACATGCCCATCCCCAGTTCTGTATGTGGTGTTATCAAGCTTCATGTCAGCATCATAGAGATAGGTACTCACTCACATCCCAACTCAAAAAAACTCACCTTGCAATTCCACCCCATCCCCCCTTGCAACAAAAACCCTCCCAACCCAACATCAGGACAATGCCCGCCCGCAAACATCCTCCCCTTCCCACTTCCTCCTCCCATCCACACCAAAAAGTCATTCAGTTCCTGCCCCGTCATCGACGGCGGACACGCCACCACCTGTGACTCTTCATCATACCAAACACACGCCTCCGCCGGTCCTCTTTCAGCCGAATCATCCATCACTCGCTCCGTGCACCCGTACTTTCCATGATGCCCGAACCATTCTATCTTGAGAGTGTCCGGCAATTCCAACTCACATAAATCCACCAAGATAGCATCCCCCCTCACGCTCCACGCCGCCCAACTATGACCCCCGCTACGCACACTCACGCGCTTGCCTGTGGCCTTGGCGTACTCAACTACGGCGATGACTTCGGCCGTGGTGCGCGGATGGACGACGGCGTGCACATGGGGGGTGAGGGAGTAATCGCGGCGGTGGTTGAAGACCCGGCCCCAGACTGCTTGGGTGAAGTGGTCGGAAGGGGTGGAGGAGGAGGATTGGAGGACTGTTTTTCTGGGGAGGGCTGCGCCGTCGATGTCGAGATCCATTTGGTCATGTTCTTCTTCTTTTTCTTCTTGAGACGCATGGTTGTTGATCGCGGCGGCTTTGGCGTCCGCTGCTCTCTCGGCGAAGCATGCCAGGATCCATGCTGGGACCGAGGAAGAGGAAGAGGAAGAGGAGGATGATGATGATGAGGAGGGGTGGGAGGTGATGGTTAGGTGGTCCAAGTTCTGGGCGAGTGACTCCATCGACGTGGGCTTACAGGAGATACAAAATCACGATTTGTCGGTGTCGTTTGCTTTTTGAAGTGCTCCACGTTGAGGCTATTCAACTGAAGGGAATCAAGGTGAGGAAGAGGAGCGAATGCCATCATAGCTGCATCCATCTCGCTGTTCTTGGCCTGCAGGCCGAACCCACTGTTACGCTCTAGAAAACCGCTAATGGACAACTGTTTGATCAACGATATAGGTGGCTGTAGATGATCCTGACATGGGCTTTAGGTTGATTTGTTGGCGTTGAACACCCTAGCATTGGACATTGGTGTAGCCAATCATGAATTTCGAGGCTTGCGTTGTTCATGGTGAATGAAAAACTAAGTAAAAGAAGCACCTGAAGGCACTGTAAAGTCCAGCGCTGTACGAGCGGGGGTCTTAATCATGAATGGCGCCTGACAGGGTTGGGAAAGGGGGTGTCAACATTCTCAAAGTTCGGGTTAGGGTTATTTGAATGAAATGCCCGAACAACACCGACGACACTAGGATCTCTTGTGATAGTAACCCTTGATCAGTTCATTTTATGCGGTTATTATAAGGATATGGATTATCCAAAGTGCTTTTGTAAATTTGAGCAAGAGTGAAAAAGTTCGGGAAGCTTGTCAACCGGGTTGAAACCTGGCGGTCATGCCTCGACAACTTCTTCCTCTGAGCTCTGCCGCCCACGATACAGTGGTGAATACTTTTTCTACTACCAGTAGTTTGCATTTGCTTAACAAGCTAGGTAGTTTGTTTCCTTTCAAACTTACTCCTTTAATCATTCAATAGGGTAACTCGGTAGGTGGTTTGGGTGCGATGACCAAGACGTTCGTTGGCACCAGACGCGCAGAATTTGGAAGACAAGCGCGCATCTTCATGAGGTCGTCTACACTGATAACTCAATTTTCATGTCCCTTTCTCAAGAAGAAGACAGACTAACAAACAAACAGAAATACAATCAGCGGGTCATCAGTCAAAATCAAAGTGAAAACACAAAGAAAGAAACCCCCTCCAAAAAAAAGAAGTCGGCCGAATAACTTCATCCAAGCCGGATCACAGCCGGATGAAGGTACCCGGCCAGTGTCCGATAGGAGAGTTGAACTCCTGGCCTTTGTAGGTACATTTTCATATACCTGCAACGCTCTACCAACTGAGCTAATCGAACTTTGTTATTTATATGGTCATTCTCCCTTCCTTATGTACCTACCTGTAGGGATTGAGGGTTACTTAAGCGGGCGGAAGAGGGTTGGGGGAGTTGAGAGGGTTGAAAGATGGCAGAGGCGCATGTGCATGGCAGGAGTCCTGCAGGGCTGTATCATCACGTAATAAGAGAAAGACTTGGAAAGTTCAGAAATGGGAGATGTTGGTGGGCTAAGACACTGCATTAGTATAACTGAGAAGTCAAGTGCCTGTGCAAATACAGTGGGCACCACGAAATGAAGAGGCTTGACCAGCAAATCCTCGAGTCTGGTCCCTAGATAAGTCATCCGAGTCCCATATGTCCGCTGGATGACGGGTATGTCTGAATGCAACATCGACTGTGTCCCGGGCGAGGAAAGCCAAGCCAAAAGATAATACATGCGATGAGATAGAAAGCCAGGAATAGCAAACCCCAATATGCTCCGAGATCCACCTCACCTAACACCATGTCTGAGATACCCCAGTCGAACAGATTGCCTGCCTCGCCCAACTCCTACAATTCATGCCCACAGATGATGCAATATGACTGATCCAGACTCTCAAGGAGTTGAAAGTGCCATAGCCTTACACAGAAGGCTTGACTGAGAGGGGACGGCCTACCTCGTGCAATTCGCAGATCCACTTGTACTGGCGCTGTTCGTCTCCCTCAAAAGGCCACTCGAATTCCTCGGGATACGGCCCCTTCTCGCTTCCGCGGCGAAAAGGAATCTCATAACTCAACAAGAAGGGCAGAGTGCCGTTGACGAGAGGACTGCCAGTCTCGCTATCGCGCTTGAGAGTCAGATGTCCCTTGTCGTCGTATTGGTAGACGAACCCGGCCGTCAGAGCGCCCATCTTGACAGCAAGGTCGATAATGTGGGCTTTTTCCTGAAACTCCTTTTGGCGGTGCTCGGGACTTCCCTCCATGATTCCAGCCCAGAATGCTCTCTCAGACTCCTCAAAGTTGTTGGGGATCTGCCAGTTCGAGTTGAAGTCCTCGCCGGCAACCATCTGGATACGGTGCAGGCCGATGCCAAAAGGCAATGGGAACGAATCCTCCCAGTCAACGATGCCCATAACCTCGTGGGTATCGGGGTTGACGATGAGATTGCCAGCCCAGAGGTCGGCGTGGGCCATGAATAAAGGAAGTTCGCTGATCTTGTCTTGGTGCCGCAAGATCTCCATGGCAAGGGATCTGTAGGGCTTCATCTCTGGCTCGAGGGTGAACAAGAAAGGGATCAGAAAGGGAAGGACTTTTCTGACGACTGCTTCGTGGCTCTTGTCCTGGATGTAGCCCTTGGCCAACACGCGGCCGAGCGAGTTGCATAGCTTGGGGAGAATATGGACGCCCTGCTCCTGGACAACCTGGGTCCAAGTTTTGCCAACAATACGATTTGATGCGTAGATCCAGGATTTCTTGGCCAAGTCCCTAGGGTCGGTGATGACGGCTACGAGCCGGATGTTGGGAACGTATTGGTCGAACCCGGGGCAGCTTCTGGCGCGCTCAAACGGGGTGGTGTCGAGAGAGCGGAGGCGGAACTGGATGACGATGTCGGATCCTTCGTTCATGGACACAAAGACAGTCTTGCTGTCAACTCCCTGGTGCTTGCAGAAGGTGGCATCTGTAGCTTTGGCGCCCTGCTCGCTGAAGACGTTGGCCATGGCCTTGGCTAGCTCAAGCTGCTTCGTCTTGGAGTTGAGACACTCGGGCAGGTGCGCAGGAGTAACCCGACTGTACGGGTTATCCTCGACGTTGAAAACCTCTTCTTTGACCATGGTTGTATTTGGAAAGGGAAGTGATGAAGTGGTGAGTTCAAACTAGTCGCGATCCAGTCGCAAAGAAGGTGGAAGGGTAGAGGTGGGTTGTGTCGCGGAGTAGGACTTTAAACGTCGGAGAAATCAGGTTTATGTCGCCTCTTGATTGTGGTCGGAGCAATGCGGCTAACGCTTGATGTCCACGAGAGTTTGTAACTCGGTTGCTGACACGCTGCGCTGGCACGTCGTTGGCAGATCAGAGCTGTGACACTGTTGCTGGCAGATGTGTGGTTTGATGCGCGCAAACAAGAGGAAGAAGATAGTAGCCCGACAATGAGAGATACGACCCTTTTCTTTCTACGACTGTTTGACGTTTCTTTCAGTAAAGACCCGACTCTGATTGCCAGGGTGTAATGCGATAGCGATGATGGAAGCAGGATATTGCAAGGGGCGTCCGCGTTGGTTGTGCGTTGGGTTTGGACGCACTTTTTGCTTTCCAAATGTTTACGAGGCAGCGGTAAATACTTACCTGGATTGAACGAGCCGGAGTTTTCGGTCCCTCGGTGATACGTATCTCCTCCGCAAAACGGACGTTGACTCGACCTGCGCCGGAAATACGACGAGATACTGTAGAGTGGAGGGGAGGGTTAAGTTTGGACGAAAGGCCGACAGTCAGTTTCGATCGACGAGCACCTGACTTGGTCTCGATCATGTCCTGGTTTGGTGATTGTAAAGAAACACCCGACCTCGGATAGGAATCTCCTGGGTTCGATTCGTTGTGGTGCGAGGAGAAAGACGGAAAAGGGAAGAGGAAACGAAGCTGTTGAGGCTCGTGACTGCCCCGTACCTCCTTCCACACCGACCCGTCCCATACCATTCACCCAATTACACGTACAATCGAAACTTCCGACTCTTGCTAAGCACGTGCTTGTCCTTCAGTTATCTTCCACATCACCATGGTGAACCCTTCCAGTTGTGCAACCCCGACGTTTCAAAACGGCTTGAGATGAGTGTGTGATACTCGCCCGCCTTCCAACCCAACCGCCATTGTGACCGTACTGCATGATAAGGCATCCCAACCCATGTTGGACAGAAAACATGGAAGTTGACAATGGGAATTTGAAGAGGCTGAGATGTGGACGTACACGAATGGGATGAATGAGCTTAAATGACGTAGGGCAACAAGACTGCAAAGTGCAAACGCAGATGCTTCGGATGGTCCTTCACGGCGACTCACTCGAGACACCAAAATATGGAGTAGGCGACATTCCATCATCATCATCAAGCGGGTTGCACACAAACACCCTTCCCTTCAGCTATCACTACTACCCGCCCTTCTCCTACTCCTTGGGGCCATCCCTCCAAAGCGTATAATCATAATGCCAGCCCTTCCCACCCATATCCATCCGAACCTTGTAATCCTCCTCCGCCACCCTCAACACCTCAAAGTCGACATCCACAATCTGCATCTCCTCCGTCTCCGCGCCCATCACGCCCTTCTTTCCATCCCACTCTTCCCCGACCGGCGGCAACACCCCCTTCAGCGGTAGCGCAACCTGGCTCATCCCGCCCGCATTACAAAACACAATCGCCGCCGTGTTCTCACACGCCCTCGTCACACACACGCTCCCCAAGAAGATCTTTTCCGCATCGCGGCTGATCTTGGCTGAATTCTCATCCACGGCCGTCACCCACCAGTACGACGGGACAATAATCATGTCAGCGCCGTCGGCAATCAGGGCGCGGAAGCCTTCGGGAAAGGCAAGGTCCCAGCAGATGAGGAGGCCCGCCCGGATAGGAACTTGGGTCCCGTTGGGGCCGGGCTTCAAAAAGGGGGTATCAAAGGCCCGGTGGGGCCGGTGTCGCTTGATGTCCCCCGCCGTGAGGTGCGGCCGTTCGGGATGCCAGAGGTTCATCTTTTGGTAGGAACCGGCCAGGTCGCCGGTGGAGGCGGAGATCCAGTAGGCCATGTTGCGGATTTCGATGGGCTGCCCCTTCCAGGTGGCGGGTTCTTGCTTGCCGCTGTCGCCATCGTCGCTTGGCGGTTCCTTGCCCTGGAAAGAAGAAGAAGCAGGATGAACCTCGCAAATGGTTCCCGGCACGATGTTGATGTTAAGCTCACGCGCTAGGGCTTGGTACCGAGCCAGGTAGCTGTTGTCGGCCGAGGATTCGGCGCACGCGGCCACGAAGGACGGGTGCTCGGGACACCAGGATGTTAGGTGGTACTCGGGCAGGACGGCAAGGTGGGCACCTCCCAAGGCCGCCTTGCGGATGTAGGACTCTGCCTTTTGGAAGTTTTCCTCGACGGCGACGTCCTAGAATTGTTTCCAACGAGTTAGTGGCCATGTTGTGTGTAGGTTGCACAGCTGTAGATCTGTAGTCTTGGAGTATGTGGTTGGTGATATAATTCACGCATGGTGACAAGGAAAAGTTTGGGTTGAGCAAAGACAACGGAAAGTGGCTTAATGATATCATTGATATTACCACTCGAGACTTCAGCTGTCGAATAGACTCCTACATCGCTGCATACCTTTGGTTGAAACTGAATCAGAGCGATCTTGTAGTTGGGCGCCATCTTGGTGTTGTTGGTGTCAGTAGACAGTGAGTCTCTCGGTTGCTATGTTGTTCATGCGCAAGTTGGCGAGTCAGGTCAACCTGTGGATCGAAGCTTTTTGGATGTTGACATCAAGCAATGAAAACGACTGCCGCTTTCACTGTACCGAAACTAGAACACTGCCCGAAGCAACGGATATAAGGTCGTGTTGGCCAAAGGGCGTCCATGTTGTTGTTGTTGTTGTTGTTGTTGTTGTTGTTGTTTAAAGGGCGTATTAGCCCATAGGCGTGTCCGCCAAAGGGCGTGATGTGACTACCTAGAAAGAAATCTACTGCATAGGCGCGGAAATGGTCTTTACTGCTAGAAGTAGTAGTCTATTCACTCGGCTACCTAGCGCTTGTACCCAAATATACTAAACATGTATGGTACTTTTGGAGAATACCATAGAGCATATGCACAACCAGACGAGAGATGAGTCCAATGGGATAATCCCGTTTTCCTAGCTAGCGCCTTTGGTAAGTTTCTTACGACTGAGTACTTGCGGTAGAGGTACACGTACTGTACAAGTCCATTCAGGGCAAACTTTCGAGGTTATGAAACTTCACAAGCCTCACATGCCGGAGACCCCATCCTCTTCATAACAAAACAGGTATTGCCAAAGAACTGTAACCTCCACTGATTCCCACCTATCTTTGAGATCGGAACGATCTCTCAACGTGGGTGCCCAGCAATGGGTCAAACAAAATATCAATCTATGCCAGAGCTTGCATCCATGTCAACAGGGGAAAAATGATCATGAATGTCAAATGACACGCCGAAGCGCATCGCTGGCAACCTTGCCGTTGTGTTTTTCACACAAAGTTTTCACCACCGTCCTTGAACAAGGAAAACAAAAGTTCAACTCGCAAATGCAAGTTCCATTGTCGCTACTTGTCTCGTTATACCGTGACGACACATATGTTCGTTGTCGTTGCCGCCGACCGCTGAGCCACTCTGCCTGTCCTAATCGGCTTCGTTCGTCGTCGTCGCTGGCGGATATGCCCATAGGGGAATGCTGAATTATTTTTGCATTTGTTCACAAAAGTTGCTCTAGAATGCCACTGATGCCAGTTCCAACCAACCATTCGATCAACCTGCCCACAAACCACTCGCTTCGCCACAAACGCCGTGTCATTCATTTGATCCCATTCGTTCGAAATGTGTGTTGTTATGATGCTGTACTCCCGGTTTAGAGGATAGTTCCGAAGCTGTGAGAGATTCCATGTTAGTGCGTCGTACATTGTAAAAAGACTAGCAAGAAAACCCTAAACTTACCCAAAAGTCCTCTTGATGCTGCGGACGTAGTACTCATTCCAGTTGTTCTTGACAATCTCCTCCTGGCCGACGGGGACGCCAGTCCACTCGACGCGCATAACGGTAACCTTGTCAACGTCGTTCTGGTCGAACTCGATCTTCAGGGTCGAGTAGTGACCCTGGGGCCACTGCTCAAGACGCCACTTCTGGACAATCTTGGTGGGCTCCTGGAGCTCGACGTACTCGCCCGAAACGTTTCCGTCAAAGAGCACGAACTTGCCGCCCGGCTTGGCACCCTCAAACACCTTGGGAGGGGCGCGGGTGAAAGCGGCCAGACGGCCGGGGTCAGTGAATGTAGCGTATAGCTCGTCTGCGCTTGTGCGGAACTCAGTCGAGTCTACAACTGTCGTCGTGTTGATCGCCGAGGAGGAGGAGGAAGAAGTGGTGGTGACAGCGGGGGCGGTCGAGGAGGAAGGCTGAGGAACGAACTTGGGAGTGGAGAAGCCACTCGAGGGGTTGGAACCGGGAGCATGCTGGATGTCCTTGCCGTGCTCAGCGATGAGCGCCGGAGAGAGCTTCAGAAACTCCTTGCGAAGCTGGGGAACAAGCTTGTTGCGCACAAGGTCCTTGACGGGCCTCTTCTCGTTGGCATCCGAGTAGATATCAATATCGAAAACGAACTCGTCCTCGTCCAGCTCATGAGACACCTCGGGAACGGTAATGGTGCCCGAAACATTGTCGTCGGTGGCAGTGGAGCCTACATGCGAAACGGAGTTTTAGCCCGCGGTCCTTGTTTTTCACGTCCAAGCAATGGGTGCAGTGGCAGGTCTATTTAGGCAAACAATAAAGGAGGATTCAAGTGCAATGATGGCTCTATTCTATTACGGAACAACGTACCTGTGTACTCCAGGGTTAACTTGACATCAAAAATGGTGATCACCTTGCCCTTGCGCTGCGCAACATCGACATCTCCATCCATGCTGATAACCTTGCTAATCTTGGCAGTCACATCTCCCTCCTTGGCCTCAAGCTTGGTGAGGTTGTCCTCAAACCACTGCTTGGCCCACGAGGTGGCATCCTTGTTGACCCAGTGCCAGTTGTTGGGGTTGTGCAGAACCATTTTGACGGTTGTGGTTTGTTTAGATAAAACAAGGTACTAAGAATTAGATAGAAGGAATCTGTGAACCACGGATTAGCGCGATGCTTTGGCAAACACAACGTCATTAATGTGCGCAAGAGTGGTGTAGAAAAGGCTAGATCAGAGATGGTCCTGGTAGACCGCAGCGTTTGTCATCAAGGGAGGGAGTACAAGTCACCCTATGACTGGTGCCAGCTGAACAATCATCATAGAAGCCGTAGTGTGTCGCGGTGTCGGCGCAATTGCGTGCCATGCAGTGCAATGCTTGAAATGTGAAGGAGAGCGGGAGGAAGACGGAAAAGGAGAAGAATTGCGGTCGTACCTTGGAAAACACAAGCAAATGATAGTTGGGGTATCAATGGTCGTTGCTGTCGTCAATCGGGGAGAACAAGAACTGAAAGTGTCAAGATGAAATGGGCGAGGTTCGCCGGAGAAGAAAAAACAAAAATAAGGAAGAGTCGCAAGTCGGGGAGTTTTGTTTGGAAAGCTCTAGAAAACTGACTCGGCTCCATTTGGGCGGACAGCAGGGGCAGTAAGGCTGGCTGTCCGAGCTGTGACCACCATGCGGCGGGGTAATGGTCGGGCCTGACTGGCTGACTGACTGACTGAGGGGCACCGTCATTCTGGGGTCCGGGTCCATTCTGGCAGTGGAGGTGCTTCAGTGGAGCTGTGCAGCACGGGCACTGCAGCTTGAGCTGTCTGGCCAATCAGTCAATTCAATCAAAGGGGCACTGGCCAGCCTTCTGTCTTCTCTCGGATTCTGGACATGTTCGATGCTTCTGGGGCTTCTACTTGGACATGGTCAACGACTTCGCTCTTCAAAGATATAAACCCCCGATTGAAACTGATATCTTCAATTTTTCCATTCACTGTTCACGTTTCGTCGGAGAAGACGGACACCAGCCTCACACGTCTCGGGATCTTCAGTCGCCTCTTTTCTCCCAAAGCCATATCTTGATGAACATGAATCAAATCATTCAGATTCGTCAAAAACATACAAACGGTAGGTAACGTCTGAGGCATTGAGGCATTGAGGCAATCGGTGTTCATTCTATATCTCCCATACAAGGTACTCGGTCATTCAACCTTCTCAATGAATGGAACGATCAAAATTGGGAGATAAAGAAACAGGTGGCATGCTCACCTTGTGATAACGGCGCCGATAAATTCGCTAGTATCACCATGTCGGCATGCAGACATTCTTTCCCTTCACATATTACATTACTGTTCTGCTGTGTACTTCTGCCCTTACCCAGCATCTAACCGACCCTCTGTTTGCAAACCCGGTCAGCTTGAACTGCTAGAAATGTCACACAATCACAGTCTGACTTCACTGATAGCACTATCAATACACAGATGATACTGCTATTTATAGGCATCTTGCTGTTCCTGGAGACATGAATGGCAAACATTTCAGACATCAAAGGCCACTGTGAGCACAAGAAGACATGTGAAACCTCAGTCGCCACGACTTTGGGGAAAACCATGTTCTTCAGGATATTGCGGACTGCCTGAGAGATGTCTGGTTTCGTACAATCAACACGAACAGCTTGCAGCTCGGCACTTCAACGCCTCAACGCCTGACGAAGGGTCGGCCGGGTGCGCTTTCCAGATCCAGGTCCGTGATGCTGAAATCGATATCACAGAGACATGGACCAGGCATGTCTCACAGATGGGGCCTGAAGAGCTAGCTGGGGTCTTCAAGTGTGGTGTGTTCACTTTGTAGCGGTGGTAGTTGGAGCGATGAAGAATCGCGTGATGGTAACTTGGCACCAAGTCTTGACACCGAGCCAACCTGCCAATGATACTCATCGTCCTGGTCCTTGGGCTCTTTTCTTCATGGATTGGTCCCTTTTCACGTGGATGATTTGGATGATCGGGAACAACAGCGATCCTGGGAACATTTCGAAGCGTAACAAAATCTACCTGGTTGTCGTCGTCAATGGGGGGACTTCAATGGGTCCATCGTGCTAATGCATCTTTTCGAGCTGCTGAAGGAGCTGTCGAATCACATTTCTCAAAAACACCAGGGGGATAAGCGCCAGCAACTATATCACGAATTCAACGAATCACGGATGAAGCACGGAGTTGGGAGTTTTGGGTCCCTTGTTCCAAAAATAAATTGCTCGGACACGCCATCTTCATTTCACCAATCGCCTCGGAGCTGCCTTCTGCTGGGCCTTCGACTTTGAGGGCCCGCGATGTAATGCCAGAATATCCATATCTCGGCCGAAAAGACAGAAGAAAAAAAGAGAAGAAAAAAATCGTTCGGCGATGAATTTCCAAACCCAGTCAAAGGCAACGGTATTCAGTGGAGCTTTCAGTCAATGATTTGCATGGGATACCGTGCAACGCGGCGATACTGTGGGGTGAACTCCTCTTCTTCATCAGAAGCTTCTGCTTCCTCTCTTGACCACACCCACCCAAGACCTCTTTGGGAAAACAACATTTTCTGATCAGCTCGTCAACGTCCATCGCGGGGTGCACTGTAGCACGACCTAGTGCCTAGCCAACAGTCACACGGGCACACCATCTTCTCCTGCAAATCAGGGGCCACTTCCGGATCTATCTATCTCCTTTGTGCCTGGGCTTGCTAGTGCCTATCGTAAGTTGGGCTGCTCACAGATAAAACTCTTGCCCATCTAGTTACCATGCGGACGAGGAAACACACAGAGGCAGCCTCGACGGTGTCAAACTGTCAGGAGATGGAGGATAGATGAGGCCACCTTATTGACTTATTAACACAGCAGGCGAGGCCAGGGCGAGACTTGCAACCATTTTCGTGCACATGTTCCCGTCCGTCTGCAACCTCACTGTATCCGCAATCAAGCATGTGGTCGGTACCATGGTATGGATGAGGCATCCCTCGTACACACCACCGTTTCATCTCCTGGAGCGGTGATAACAGACGACGGAACCTAGAGGGACCAGCAGTATTTCCGTCGGAAAACCACCTCCTCTTGGAGAAAGCCTGGCCTCCCAGCTGCCAAGATCGACCAGTCGTCTAGGCCTGTTTAGACAGGAGGCCGGTTCCCGCGTTTTATGCATTGGCAATGCTACACAACTAGCTCGCCGCCCGTGAGACCTATAAGACCGGGGTTCTTGTGTGTTGCTTAGCTTTTATGGAGTATGAATCTACGCAGTACACATATGTAGTCAGTAGTGTAGTGTGAGCGTTGCCGCACTAGGGCGCGGCCTGGGGCAACCACTCCCTTTCTTTCACCTCCTCACAAACATCGCTTATACAGCCCAATCCAACGAACTTCACTTTATCTACCACACTTGCGCAAGCGGTAGATACAACCTCCAGCTGTTCCTCAGCCGCGCCTTCAACCCACCGGTTGACCGGAAACTCTCATTGGGGCCTTTGTCCACCTTGTCCTGGCACCGTCTTGTGAGGACCTGGCCTTGAACAACAACCCCACGTTCCGACCACCTCCGACTGTGAATGGCGTTGCGACGACAATTTTGAGAATTATGCTTGGTGCGGGCTCGAGGCACGGTTTTGGGGATCAATAGGCATCCGGCACGTCGTCGACATCTCATCTGGCATCACCGGTATCCCATTGTTTATTATTTTTTTTGGTCTAAAAGGGTTTACAGTCAGCCCGCAGGTCCTTGTGTGGATGCTGTGGTACCATACGGGCTAAATCAGGAACATTCTCGACAATCTCCAGCCATGAGTTCCTCAAGAGATCCCACGGCGCGCCTCCGTGCCGGCCTCAATCCTCTCTTGACGGCTTCACTGGGGGGATATCATGGCCATCACGCCAATACACCGCTCTCGGCCGTGTCGATGACTTCTCACGCTTTCTCATCGAACCAGACACCCCTAAGCGCAATTCAGCCATACAATCCGCAGGAATGGGTTGCGTCTCCGGCCATAGGCCCGGGTTCTGATCGTACTATGCAGCAGTTCCCACCACCACAAGGCCACCCTTATCTTGAGCCACAAGGTAAGTCAAGTCAACAGGAGGGTTGATCCAAAGGCCATGCTGACGATGTTAGCAACCCCTCCACCTCCACCCCCATATTCACCTCCACGTAGCGCAAGGCCGATGAGTATGGTGCTAGAGCCGTCTCACGGGGCGAACATATCCGCAGCCCGAGCTCCACCACCGCCGGCACCCCCAGCTCAACGGCCTCCCACTGAGCCGCCACTTGCAACCGCGTCGTTTCCACCACCTCCTGGCACGAGAGAATCGTCAAGAGAAAGGCGGTTTGGGTTTCCGTCATTGAGCAGGCGACGAGAACAACAGGCAAACACTCCTGTAGACATTCATCCACCGGTCCGACACCAAGGGCTCATGTCTCGCGTTATGAATGGGAACACGAACTCGCCGAGGCCTTTGACGTTGCAAATACCACAGCCTGAACAAACGGCGAGCCAAGCCCCGGCGGCACGAAGAGCAGTATCAACGCCTGCCATTGCTACGCCGACATCAGCCAGGTCCCGGTCTTCATCACAGGTTAGATGGGATTCTGCAATGCCCGTACCGCCTCCTCCACCGGGCCCTCCGCCGTCGTCAGCGCGATCCCAAAGTACCCAAAGTGTTCAAAGATTTCCTTGTGGAAACGACCCCGTCGTCGTCTCGCTTCCCACTCGCAGGGCCCCTCCCAGCGGAGTTACTGCTTTGGGGCCTGTTCCGCCCACCCCAGCAAATTGGCAAGATACCGAGGTCATGTCGAACGCTCAAGCCCAAGCCCGAACACCATCTCCCAATAATAGGGTACCTTTTACAACGGAAACTGCGAGTGTCGCAAGTTTGAGCGCACATCCTCAATCAGCAGCGTCTTCAGAAGCCTCAATGGGCTCGCTGGCTAGGAGTTACGCTCAGAGAACTGACAAGACCATCCGTGAGCGAAGGACGGAAAGCCGGACAAGAGGAAGCGCTAGTAACTTCATGGATGGGTCGCAGGATCTTTCAGATATTGTCATTCCAGGCTCAGGTGGATTGCAGAGACGGTTGACAATCACTCGAGGAACACCGAGGTCCAGTCGAACGAGCGACGGTCTCAGGACGGGAGAGTCGATGGACAACATGCATGAATCTAGGGGCACCACGCCGCGAGCCATGGGCTCGAATCAGGCTCATTCTGGCCAGCTAACACCGACAGGGGTGTCATCGGAAACCCATCGGTATATCGAGGATAACCAGACTCTTTCACCCAAGGCTCTTCCGACACCACCCACCGGAAGCCGATCGTCTTCGGCTTGTCATGTGCCTGCTACTCATCTGACACGACACTCGGTCATCAGCCAAAGTAACGAGCAGTTCACACAAGCCACCATCGAGCGCTTCACAGCCTTTGCTCAAAAAGAAATGACGGCATCGAGTGATGCCGAGCGAGTTCGCCTGTTTGCCGAGTTCTTTGTCAGTGAATCCAGGATACGGAGGGAAAGATACGGGGCGGCTATAGGGGCCATGGGCTCCGAAATCCTTGACCTCACTCGCGACCTATTCCGACCGATGGATACCCACAACAGACGAGAGTCCTCGAACTCTGCTACAAGTGGGGTGATTGAACTGACCACACCGCAGTCCTCAGAACCCAGGTCGCATCGTGGCTCTATTGGTTCTGTGTTCAGTGGAAATCCCAATAGCCATGGACAAACGCCCATCACGCCGTCGAGCGCTAGTCAGCCAATGACGCCAGGAAGCAGCGGAAACACACCGAATGCAAACAACTGGCCGACTTCGAACTACATGCCCTCGTTATCGCCCATCCTTAGCATGAGCGTGAGTGATGCGGTGGATGAGCAGGACTCTCGAGGTCGTCCGGCAAGTCGATGGTGGGAAGCAGACTCGAGCGGTGCCCCGTCAATGAAAATGGAACGATCCAAAAGGGAATCCAAATACATGGGCGTCCCCAAGGAAGCCAGAGAAGCTCTCCAATGGATCGACGACGGATCAGCCGGCCCGAGCAACAACCAGCGCTATTCTGACTCTGAATATCCTCCTGAGAAGGTTGGATGGCATGAACCAGACCAAACAACACCCGCACCGCAACAACAATCAGCCCGCAACTCTGTGTTATCCAACTACTCGAGCCCAAGCACACCCAACCCTGCGCACCTGGACGTCTCTCGCCTGGTGACCCTTCCACCCCCCTACCCACGCCACCACCCGGCCGTCAACAACAACCACCCAGAGCTCACCCAGACCCGTAGTACGGTCCGAGTCATCAGCGACATGACCGAGATCGACGCCATCAAAGAGAAATTTAAGCTCGCCAGCACCAAAGCGCGCACCGACGCCGCCGACGCCGCCAAACAGCGCCGTGTCACCCTCCGGCAGAACCTCCAGTCCGAAATCGCCTCGGGTTCTATCGGGTACGCAGAGGCAGCCGCCATCGAAACGGACGCCAACACATCCGAAAACAGCCGAATCCAAGACCTCGAAAAGTCCGACTTTGACGAATTCCAAACCGCCGTCGTCGTGCCCGTCAACGAAATTCTGCAGACCCGCATCACCAAGGCCACCGAGCTCTTCGACTCGCTCCGGTCTCGCCTCTTTGACGAAACCCACGACTCCAACCCGAACCTCCCGCAAGAAGAAGGCGACGAGCAACCCGAACTGCTCGAAAAACTCACCTTGCTCAAATGGATCTTTGAAGCGCGCGAAACGCTCCACCGCGCCCTCTACGATCTATTGTCTGACCGCAACGACCGCTACCGCGAAGTCGTCCTGACGCCCTACCGCCTCGTACAAGGACAACAAGACAAAATCGCCAGCGCCATGGCCTTTTTTGCCGAAGACGCGGCCAAGCGCGCCCTGGCTTACCACGAGGAAGTCCTGCATCGCACGCAGCAGTTCCGGGATGTAGTCGAAGAGACCGTCATCCGCGGCGTCGAGGCGCAGTTATCGGCCTTTTGGGACATTGCGCCCCCGCTGAAGAGACTGCTGGATAACATCCCGGCGAGCATGGAAGGGTTCCAGATCCAGATCCCACAGTCGGAGTATGAAGAGAATCCGAGCTATGTGGAGCATCCGCTGCAGTATCTGTTTAGTCTGTTGTTGCATGCGGAGAAGAGCACGTATCAGTTTATTGAAAGTCAGACGAATCTGTTGTGTTTGTTGCATGAGGTTAAGGAGGCGTGCGTGAGTGCGAAGGCAAAGGTGATGGAGAGTGATGGACGGGATGCGAGTAGGGTCGAGCAAATGAGGGTGGAGGAGGGACAGAGGTTGACGGAGGATTTGAAGGAGAAGGTGAGGGTGGTACAGGATCAATGGAATGAAGCGTTAGGGGAGACGATTGGAGGGGTTAAGGAAAGGGTTGGCGGGTGGTTGTTGGAGACGGGTGGCTGGGATGAGAGTTTGGAGGATGGGGGTGTTGGAGGTGTTTGATGGAAGATTGTTGTAAAGGAAAAGGTGGAATGACGGCTATGGGGCCTGTCTACTTTCATTTGGACATCCTACTTGAGGGATTTGGACGTACTTGAGCCGCTTCAGTTGGATACATCGTTCGTTTTTGTTGATACCCCTTCACCAGCACAATATAGAAGCCAACCTATTGAAAGGATTTTTTGATTTGTAGCTCATCTACATGCAAGTATCTTGAGTTCGTATGCTGCACTTCCACACTGACATGGAGCCACCATCTACATAGAGGTAGGCATTCAACAGAACGTCCATTCGGTTCACACCTCTCCCATCGAACTTGCTGCAATAACAAACAGTAAACCATCATGACGCCAAACACCTCCCCCATACCCAAAACCCAAACCTACTATTCCTTGTTCTCGGGCATCACGATGTCCCTCACCTTGAACCTGGTGATAAAGTTATTCTGCTTGACAAACCAAGCATTCACAATTTCCCACTCCCTGCTCGGATCATCGAATTCGATCTGTATCACGCCATCTGTCAGTCAATCATCTCTCCTCAAATCCAACACCCAAAAAAAGGGGGAAAAGAAAAGACGGGGGTAAACTGACCTCAAACCTCCTCAACAAAGTAGGCACCAACTTATAAATCTCCAACAAACTAATGTTCTTGCCAATGCACGTCCTGCTCCCCATACCAAACTGCAACATATGCCCATTCATCGTCTTGATCCTCTTCCCCTCCTCCTCCTTCGACGACACCGTCTCGTCCACGAACCACCTCTCGGGCCTAAACTCCTCCACCCTTTCTCCAAAAATGCTCTCATCCCGATGCAAAACCCACGCACTAACCCCGACAATCGTGCCCCCCTTGACAAACTGTCCCGGCACTATCTCCATCCCCTGGGGGGGAACCACGCGTTCCATCGGCAACCCCGGAGCCGGATGCAATCGAAACGCTTCCTTCACACACGCATCCAGGTACGGCAAAGTCTGGGCTTCCGCCCAAGTAACCAGGCCCGTCTCGTAATCGCTAAACTTGCCCTGGCGCGCCGCTTCGTCAATCTCCTCCCGCAAACGGGCCAGCGCGCGCGGGGTGCGGAGCAGGTAGTAAAACACGGCCGAGAGCGAAATGGCGGTGGTCTCGGAGCCGGCAAAGGCCATGGAGACGGCCATGGTCTGCACGAGGGTGTCGGTCATGAAGTTGGGGCGGGCGGAGCGGGCGGCGAGGAACTTGGAGAGGAGGTCGGGGGTTTGGATCTTTAGCTGGGCTTGTTTCTCCGAGGTGGGCAAGATGGCTGTCTTTTCGGTTTGCAGTTCGGGAAGACGCTCGGCCATGCGGGCGCGCGCAAAGGCGGCGACGGGCATGGTGCCGTCTATGAGGCCCCATTGGGAGAGTTTGAGGTAAAGAGGGTTTTTGAGGAAGAGCCGGTCGAGGAGGGGGATTTGGCCGATCTAGCTCACGGAGTTAGGTTAAGCTTCTAGCAGGAAGGCAAGAATAGGGGTTTGGTTGGAAGACGTACGGGAGCGACGTAGTTGAACAGCTTGGTCAGATATGAAACAATCCCATCGATATCCTTATTGTGCTCGATGAACCCGTGTCTCTTGCTGTACGTTATCTCACCAATGACGTCAAACGCATAGAACTGCAACCAGCGGGTAAAGTCGCACGCCTTTTCCCCTCCTTCAACGTACAGCTTCTCGGTCTGTTTCAGGAAGAGCTTGGTGGTGTTATCGACAAACGGCTCATACTGGACGAGGGCTGACATGGCAAAGGCAGAGTTGACGCAGCGGCGGAATTGCATGTGGAATTCATTGTCGGTTGTGCTGAAGAGGGACGGGAGGTTGTGGCCTTTGACGGTGGATTGCTGGACAACGTAAAAGTCGGACTGTTTGATGGGAGTCAGTGAACATCCCAAATTCTTCTTTGGGTCGAGGCCGTTTCATGGATCAAAACTCACCTTGACAAACCCCTTGTTAAGACCGTATATCGTCTTGATCGCCTCTGGATCCGAAAAGGACAAAGTGTTGGGTCCAAGGCGTACAATAGGGCCATGTTTCTTGTGAAGCGCAATGTGTGTAACTTCTGGCCTCCGCTTATACACATCAATGAACCTCCACCAGTCCGTCAACGATGCCAGGAACGGGCCTGGGTATTTGTTCAGACCATTGTGATATCTGTTCCTAACCAGCCACCCCACAAGGACTAAGCAAAGTATTGCTGGCCAGTGCTGTGCCAGCACTTTTATTATCAAATCTGTAATCATCTTGACTCAAACGGATAACTATTGTGACGGGAAGAGGAAGGCGTATGTAGCGGTGCCCTGAGGCGTCGAGCCTGTATCTTTGTTTCTCTATGACCAAGCGTAATGTGGTCTGATCGTGTTATGGTTGTTGAAACCTGAGATTCGGCAAGTGGAGGATAAGAAAGCAAAGAAGCTGACAGGATATTAAGTGAAACAAACAAGTAATAGACAAAGCAACAAGAAAGCTGTCTCGAATGAGCTTATATGTGACTGCTGCTCGACCAAGACACCCATATGGAGGGCATATGTAAGCGGCTCTTATAACGCGAGACATGGGTTGAGAGACACAAGAAGATCTCCCCGTCCTAGAAGAAGACAAACTGGGGTAGGTAGGTAGGTACCGAGGTGCCGTCATAGGATTCCGAGGCTGATCTCCCACCCATGCAAACCTACCCCGACAGTTTTCCCCCGTGCATCTCCCGATGCCCGGTAATCCTGGGATAGACTTGATATGTCAACAAGCAAGGCGGAGAAGTCCCCTATAGGCTGACGGCCCGGTGGTCCTACATCATCATGTTGGGTAGGGACTTCCTACATATCTCGCCCTCCAACAAGCCAGCCATTCCACGCACAGTATGGGCAGATATCAACTCGAACAAACAGCTGAACTTTGCAGACGGAGATGAATTGTTGTAGGGCAAACCACTAGGTTCACACTTCAGTTAATGACTGGTTTGACAAAAGAAAATCCTCGTTGTCTCGATATCTGAAAAGTGTGAACTTTCTTTGCGGTGTATACGATATATCTCTCCAAGGAAGAGGGTCAAGAGAACCAGGTAGGAGTCAAGGGTGTATCAAGTTCACCCCTGAATTACACGGTATTGGTCAACCGGCTTCATGGAGGGTGCATAGCCAAGTACTCACCCATGATTACAGCTGTGATGAAGATGGAGGTCACAGGGCTGCTGAATGTATACAAAGGAACCATTCCTTTTTCGTTGCTTGGA
Source organism: Neurospora tetrasperma FGSC 2508 (assembly GCF_000213175.1). Taxonomy (NCBI): domain Eukaryota; kingdom Fungi; phylum Ascomycota; class Sordariomycetes; order Sordariales; family Sordariaceae; genus Neurospora; species Neurospora tetrasperma. The sequence goes on along the minus strand of NW_009799104.1, from coordinate 1,803,650 downwards.
ATGGGTGTAGGTACTGTACCAACCAAGTTGCCCATCACCAAACATTGGGAGATGCGGTATGCCATATACACTAAAGTTAATGGCGGATTGCCACCCTCCTCAACCGATACGATCAATGGATATCGGGAGTTGAGTAGTAGTCTGAAATGTGTCTCTCGTCTGTAAAGCCGTGTGGATGTAAGATATACCTCTGCGATGCTTGCCTGGTGTTCCGCGATGAGAGCAACACAATGATGTGCGTGTAAGTGGTAAGTAGAAGCCGTAATCGGAGCCTTAATTGGAAGTCACCGACTAAGCATAGACATGAGATAGCTGAGCAAACACCTAAATTGTGACCACTACTACCACATGCGCGACCAAACATCACTGCCGTTGGTGTAATGGTGGTAGTGGGGGCGTGACGCCAACGCCTAGGGAGGGGGGAGGGGCACATGCGAGCCAATATCCATCGGCAGATGTCCTATCCAATCGCTGACTGCGACAAGTTGCAAAGGTTGGCAAGGTCCTACCAAGATACGTGAGCCGGATGGACGCTTTCGAACACCGTGTTCCCGGATATGTCCTGTACAAAGACGTAAGCGGTTTCGGTGGCCCAAAGGCAGTTGTGGAAAGACGGCAACTGGTCGTGTTGAAAGTCCGGTAATAAGGGATCGTCTTGGCGGCGGTGAACCCGGGGCGCTCGGCAGACTCCATTCTGAACGTCCCTCATGATCTGCTTCCCACGTCCCACACACTTGCCTTTTAGTGTAGCCTCTCGGGAACAGCAACTGTTCCGTGTAGTGTATAAATCGGGACAGTGGGGTTTGATCAGGAAGCAACCATTCCATATTGATCTCTGTTCTGTACGCCGACGAAGATTCCAGTCTCGACTATATATATCTATTAGCAAAGGCACCCTCAGTAATTTGAGGGGGAAATTCCCATCGAGAAGACCTAACGAGAGTTTCAGAAGGTCCAACTTGAGGTAACTTCTCACCAACAACTTGGCTGGTCAATGGACCTCAAACTTACAACTCATGATGCTTCCGATCCGCCCTCGTAAACAACAATGAATACCCTGTCGCCACGTTCTCGGGATTCGGGAAGGGTTTCCATGCGCCTTGCGAGCAGCTTCCATGCTCTCAAAGTGGCCTGCTATCTCTCCCTTGGTGCGCTTGTAAGCTGCAGCTGAGGAGGAGGAGGCGGCGAAAGGAAGCTTGGTGGATGGCCCCTGTCAGAAGGACTCAGGTGGCCTTTCGGCAGATGTGAATCTACACTTTGTGTTTCCGGATCTGCAAACAGCGATTCTTGGCTGGGATGATAGACGTTCGGCAATGGTGATTGTGGAAAACGATTGCTTCAAACAAGCAAAGTAAACGTAGACCAGGCTATGAGCAAGAGGAAAAAGCATAATCCTCTGAAGAAAGTGTTCCCCTCCCTGAGCTGCATGGAAATATGTAAATACAGCAAGCACTTTGGAGCAAGGAACAGAATATAGCCAAGGTGTGTTCTTGCGCTATTAGATCCTGTCCAATCCCCGCACATCCTGGACCTTTATTGATAAGCCACTAACTCAACACTTGCTGTCCATTGAATCCTATGAGATGGATCTGAGAGGACACCCCTTCCCCAAGCAAGATCATGAACTGGAATTATCCGGAAACAACAAGGTATGATGCGTAGAAATCAGAACTCAAGATCTAGCTTTCACTGGATTATTTTACAGTTGCTGGGACATCCCGGGAATCATGTTCAAAAACCCCATGGGGTGCTATGGAACATTCATCCCTCGCGACTTTCATTCTTCCCCTCTCCCCATCACTCAACATACATACAAAGGGTTCGACATAAATTCTCGATCAAGTAATCTATTCGTTACATCAACTGTATATGCCTCATAATTACCCCCCCCCCCANCACACACACTACACACACACACACTACACAC
>NW_009799104.1:1786668-1800667 GCF_000213175.1 Neurospora tetrasperma FGSC 2508 | reverse complement strand
TAAACCCCCCCCAAAAAAAAAAACAGACACCCAAACTTCATACCCATCAATCCAGCGCATATTAACTTCATATTTTATGCTTAATCATGATTTTTTACATGTACTGACCGATAAATGCTTTATCATACAAGATCATAAACCCGTTCTCACTACTCCCTTCCCTTGCAAAGGAAGGAAAAGATACCCAAGTGCATAACGACACAAAAAAAGAAAGGGAATTTGCAAAGAAGTCGAGAGAGACCTGGAACAATTATACCAATAACACCGCGCAAAGCCCTCCGCTGTTGCTTCCCTGAGTAATACACCTTCCATATTAATATCCAACCTTCCAATCTCCATCATTGAAACGTCACATACCATATCTCCTTTCAAATATATCAAACACCTCATCTTTGAGCAATAGCCGCCATGATCCCCACCCCAAAAAGTTCATCACTGGCAAGTCCATTCGTAGCAGTTCCCTTGCGCAAAGCACCTCTTGACGTGGTGACAGGCCCATCTACTCCCTTGCGTACAACACTACTAGGAGTTCTGGCAAGGCCATTCTAGAATCCCTCGTCCTCCGAGTCCGAATCAGCATCCGGCACCAAAGCCCTATACCGTCGGCTCGCCAAATCCTCTTCCAACCCTCCATCGCTCTCAGAGTCAACGTACCCCTCGCCTCCGACCAGCGACAGGGCCACAGGCAAAAAGACCAACGCGTGTGTGGCGGCAAAGATGACCAAAGCGACCCAGATACGGAAGTAGTAAATCTCAAAGATCTTGCTACGGGTAAAACCGAGCACAAAGACACCGAGCAGCTTGGTGACCGTGATGCCCGAGAAGACGGAGCCACCGACGTTGCTGAGAGCAGTCCACGCACGCGCGTCGCGGCCACGGAAGCGGTTCTTGGCGCGCTCCATGCATGAGCGAGACGGGAACATGAAGGCGCGGGCAATGTGGGCGCAGAACTCGACGGCAATACCGACACAGATAATGAGGTTGACGAGCGAGACGGCGTTGAGGGAGACGCCCATGACGGCCATGGCGCCGATGATGTCGACGATGGCCATGACGACGGTGAAGCTGACTACTGCTGCTGTGACCAGGGAGCCGAGCAGGACGGAGGCGACGATGAAGATGATGCCGATGGCGGAGCCAAGGAGGGCGCCGGTGAGCGAGACGATGCTGGCGTACTGATCGAAGAAGACGTAGAAGACGCTGTAGGGGAAGACGTCTAGTCCTGTTTCGGCGCTGATCTCATTGGCGATACGGCGGGCAGCGGCGTAAGCGTCGATAAAGTCCTCTTGGCTGCGGAGCGGGATGTGGCTTGTACGGAAGTGACTGGCCGGAATGGTGTCCCTTTCCGAGTCAACCAAAACAGCAGAGCCATACGAAGCCTGTCCGCCCAAGGGACAATCTTCATTTGTTGGCGCACTAAGGAACTTCTTCAAGTAGTAGACAAACTCGTCACCCTCTGGCATGCCAGAAAGAGTAATGTTCCATGCCGGCGTCCGATTCGCAAAGCAGGGTCTCCGCCGCTCCATGCAGCACCTCTCGTTCTCGGGGTTGAGCCACTGAAAGAAGTCATCAATCCAGCTGGCAGTGGGCGTCGAGATATAAGAGACCTCAGTCCGCTTCCTCTCCTGTTCCAAGATGTTCGAAAGCGACATCTGCTCACACGTGGTATAGCGGGCACAGACCTTCTGCTGTTGCGCCCGATCAGTAGCGTTAAACTCCCTGGTGACAAAATAGACCGGCGGACCAGTGTTGAGGTACTCGTAAAGATCGTTGAAATAAGGAATCAAGTACGAATCGTCTGGAATGGCAACGCGCTGGTCCAGACCCAGCTTGACCTCGGGAATCAGAGCAACACCAGCCGCAAACACGCCCAAGAAGATCATAACAATGACAGCCTTGGTCTTCTTGCCCAACAGGCGAGGAGCGTAAACCTTGCGAATGAACTGTTGGAGATAACTTTCCTCGGGAGCCTCAAGATAGACCGGGGCCGGACCTGCACCGTTGCTGGCGAGATGGACTCTAGCAGATTTGATTTGGATGCAAGGGAAGCAGTCCGCTCGAGAATCCTCAACGCGGATCTGGTTCAGCGTCAGCACGGAAACAAACATGGTTACTTGAAGAATGGCGTTGATGAAGACAGCTCCAGCCGCATAGATGGCGAAGTTCCTCACCGCCGGCATGCCGACAAAGGCACCAAGCGCAAAAGATGCCGTCTCGGTCAAGGCCGAGAAGAGGATCGAGGGGCCCATCCGTCCCAAAGCCCTAGAAATCCGTGCCTCAACCATGTCGTCAGGGTAGCTAATATTCACACGCTCAAATTCATGAACAATCAGGAAGATGTTGTCCACACCAACAGCGAGAACGATGAACGGAATGACATCGACGATGATCAAGGTAGCCCGCAAGCCAGCCCAGGAGAAGAGACCAATCGAGGCAGTGATTGACATGAGAACAATGACGATGCCCACGATACCGAGTGTGAACTTGGACTCAACCAGCGAGACAGCCGGGTTGCGGATCAAGTCCTTGAAGGTCAGGGTAGTAGAACCAAGAGCGAGCGAAGCATACAAGAACATGATGATGTAGCTGATGACAATGATTTTGGCATCGGTGTTGGTGGACTTGTTGAGTTCTTCCTCAAGACTGATTTCGGTAGAGAAGGAAAGGCGGAGACCGCGCTCTTTGGCCTCATCTTGCACTTCCAACAGTCGGTTCTTGAGTGCCACTTCCCAGTCCATCGCACGGTCAACTTCGGGAGAGTTTTCAGGAGGATTGATCAACACCCAGGTAACAGTCATAGCTGAAGCTTCCGCAACGTTGCCGCCCTCTGGGTATCCGCCAAGAATCATGCTAGGGTCAAGAGGCTGCCCATACGCAGGGCGACACTCCACCGGGGACGCGGCGCAAGTCCGCAACGTGCTCTGCCAAGTCTCTGGATCAACAGAGTCGGGATCGTCTTGGAAGTAAGCAGCAACTGACTGAACAACGCAAGCATCACCAGTGGGCTTGAGGCACAGGTCCTGGAAACTGCTTCCATAATTGGCACCCTTGAGCGCCGCAACGCTCTTCTCGACATCCATCCACCAGAGGAGAGTATCACGGCTCAGGACGGGTCCAGGACCGGAGGGGTTGGTATCGTTCACAAGGAAGACCTTCTCAGCGCGGTAGAAGGCGCCGAAATGGGAGTCAAAGAAGGCTTTCTCCTCGGCCGCTGGTGAAGTTGGGCTCACCCACAAACGGGCCGGGTTCTTTTCAAGCTCAAAATGGAACCAGCCAAGACTGAGGACACTAGCGATCAGAATGCTGGTGACAATGGTAATGGCCGGGAACGTGGCCGCGATATATCCCAGCTTGCTGAAAGCAGAATCACACCATGTGTTGATAATATATGTCTTTTGGGGGCGGTCAATCATGGCCACGTTCTGGGTCAAGTCTCCCTCATCCTCGTCGTCGCTGGGGGCAGCATCAGTGAGAAGACGGAGTCTTTCACTCCTGCGCTTAGCATGTCTCTTCCAGGCAATGTGGCCGACTACGGCAGCGATGGAAATAAACAAGATGACGCTGTAAGTCAAGATGGAAGCGAATGACAGGCACGGTAGTGCGCCGACATGGCAAGACCCAGCCTGTTCGACGTCCGGGAGCGTGGGGCAGATCTCTGGGCAGTCGACGCAGGCACAACGGAAGTTGGGGTCCTCGTCGTTGCATTTCTTGGGCTTCATGGGCAACGGCTTCATGTCGGGCTCAGCGTATTCGACAGGGAAGTTGATCTGGAAAGGCGAGCCACCGAAGCGTTCCTGGCCAAGGAACTTGAGCAACTGGGTGTAGTTCTTGGCACCACCGCCTATCAGGTCCATGGCCCTCGAGTTTGTAGGACCAAACTTGACGTCCTTGCAGCTGTTGTAGAAGCCGGTTCCATACTCTTCAGAAATCAATTGGTCCAGCTCGGTCACTAGTTCCTTGCCCTTCTTTTCAATCGTCTTGGTGACATTGACGAACAGCGACTGGTTGGGAGAACATGTAAAGGTGCAAAACATGTTGAAGAAGTTGTCTTTGCACGCCGGGCAAGACGATATTATTTGGTTCACTGTCGATAGAGAGGACTTGAGCGAGTCGACCTGCAGTAAGGGTCAATATCAGCATCTTGCTTGGTTAACCCGACGAGCCGAAAGAGGGATTACCTGTTCAGGCAGGCAGCACACCGGCCCTGTACTCCATTTAGGGCCACAGAGATCAACTAGTTGTTGACGGAGATAGTCGTCGGGTTCCTCGGCCAAGCCATTGTCAACACAGGGCAACTGGCTCCCAAAGAGACCCTTGGATCCGCAGTGGCCTCTGATAGCACATCGTCCAGCTTCGTGCTTTGGCGTATATATCTCGGCTGTGACACTTCCCAGACCTGATAGTAGGAGCCCGCCGCTGGCCACGACAAGCGTGGATAGCTTTATCATGGTCGAGAATCAATCAAGGGCAGGACGTCGTCGCTATTATTGACGTTGCCGTTGCCGCTCGGCGGCTTGGATGCAATGGGGAGTTCCCGCTCAATGTTGGTCCGGCCAACGTTCTTCCAGGGAGACTGATGTAGGACCTATGTATCAGGTTGCATATGGTATGATACCAATAGTCGTCGTCAGATCAGCGATGGAGGTACGGTAAGGTCCTCGGGGTCACTTTTGATGGTCGCTTCGAGTTGTTCGACGTCAACTTGTTGTTGACCGTCGATGTCTCGGTAGATAGAGAGAGGACCTAGATGATCGGGTCGGGTCCAGGCGATAGTGGATTGATTAGTGGACCAGAATCCCAGACGGCGATGATGGATGGTAGAACCTCCCGTCTGTTTTCCGATTATTGATAATGGGAGTTGGAGATGGGAAACTGAACCGGAACTGGAAATTGAAACTGGCACTTGCCCTGCCCCAGGCATGAAACGGATGACTTGGAAGCTCCCGCTCTGGTCCTGGGGCTTCCCTTCAGTTGATGAGGTGCCTGCGTGCCTGCCAGCGCTGTGGTCGCGTTGGTTTGGCTAGGTACTTACTAGGTATGCATGCGTCATCAACTGAAGGCAGCTAAGACGCCCTGTGTTTTCTGATTGGCTGTTTTCGGACTGGGGCAAAAGGTGGGAGGAGAACTCCGTCGAGGTAGGAAACGACTGGTAGAGGCCGCCAGCCCAGGCCGCGACAACTCATGCACCTGTCCCTCAAGTCCCTGAGAATCGATCACGCGGGACAAGTCCACAGCTGTGAATCCCGGCCAAGACCTGGCTAACAGCTGGATACGGCAGGCGGTCAAGTATTTACTATGAAGGGTTCGTGTCGAACCGTCTTCGTCCTTGGCCACCGTCACCAACGACGACGTACAAGCTATGTACACTAACTAGTTGGTTATCTACAGAAACTTGTATGACAAGAGCATCTCAATACTTGATATGTGCTTCAAAGCATACATCCGCTATCATCTCTACTTGATCATCATCAATACATCCTAGCGCAAATACGACCACACGCCAAAGCAGTAAATAACCAAAACAATATACCTCTACGCTCCAGCTCAACTTTTCCAAAAATCACACCCATGAACTGCTCAACACTGCTATCATGCGAACAGGCAAATGACCCAAAATAGCCCAGCGACAACATATGCAAATAATCCCCTCTCTCTTCATCCCCATCGCAAAACCAATCAGACCCTCCCGGTGACGTAAAACTGGCCCGTTAACGTCTCGACCTTCCAACCGTCGTTCTTCAAGGCAAGTCCCACAGCTTGTCGAAGACGCGAGACGCCACCCGAACTATGACGACCGACACCCGTAACCACCGTGAATCCCTCCATCTTGGCCTTGGACTTACGGTGCTCGCCCAGACTGTTCCACCACCGCCAGACTCGCTCCTTGGCAATGCGCACCCCGTCCAAAACGGTGACGCCGTGTAGATCGATACTGCAGTATGTGCTTCTCTGGTTGACTAGTTGTTCGGATGCCAGCGATATCCTTTCGGCAGCGGCACGGGCTTCTTCCCGGGCGCGTTCCGTGTAAACGATGGCGCCTTGTCGTCCCAACGGTCCCTTGCGAGCAAGAGCCGAAGCCTGCGCGTAGAGGTTGGAGACTCCGTACTCACTGTCTGGGCTTGGTACAAGGGTAGACGCCCTCTCAAAGGTGGTGACAACCTGTGAACTTGCCATGCCGCCGCGCCGTGTTGACGGCGAGGGTCGGATGGGTCCCTTAGCCCCTTCCAACTCCTCGTTGTCCACTGTCGGCAACACCACTGCGTAGTTCAGTGCAAGTTTTGCCTTTCCTTTGCTGCTTTGGTCCTTGGACTTGTTCTTGCCTCTGCGGGTTGCGGTGCTTCCCTGTGGCTCGTGAAAGCCATCCAGTCCCTTGGGCAGCTGGCCCGTCTCGTGGAGGTGCTGCCGGGTCAGAAGATCGTCAAAGGCCCTGTCAAGGTCGCCTCCGCTTTGTTTAAGCACAAATTTGAGGGTGTGCTCCTTGAAGTTGGGAAACACCAGACGAAGTCGCTCGACCTTATCCAGCTCGTTCAGGTCTGATGAATCGCAAAATTTGAGGTCCTCGGACGACGAGGAGGACTCGAAGGAGAAGATGGAGTCGGATATCGTTGTGGCATTTTCCGTAGCCAAAGACTCGGACATGATGCTGTGATCGACTTCATCACCGTTTGCCCCCTCGACCGACATGCCCATTCCGGAGGGGTCGAACGACGTCGAGGCCTCACATGAAGCAGTCTGCGCCAGTGTGTTGAGAATGTCCTTGATGTCGTCATAGTCCGTTTGGATGTTTCGCTCCAGGGTAATAGCAAGAATGAGTGACTGATCCAGATCTCGAAACTCCTCCTGCAGTTGAAGAATCCATGGTTAAACAATTGATTTTTTGTGAAGAAAAAAAAAAAAAAAAAAAAAAAAAAAGATTCCGTGACATGATGATATGATAAGTGTTGTGTGTTCCAATCCGGCTTGAACCTACAAAGAGTTGTTCCAGAAGGGAGTCAACAGACTCCAACCGAGCCTTTCCCTCATATGAGGGAGAGCCTGATGGCTTCACATGGCTTTTCGTTTTCCTTCCCCCCATCCCAGGTGAAAAGGCTATGGTCGTCGCTTAAAGGATGTGCGTGATAGAATACCGCTGGTTTCGCGCTGTGGCATGAACATGAGGTGGATAAAAAAGACGAGACGGCTGGAATTCACTATTCATCGTTTGTTAAGATAGGCCCAGTGTCGAGGGGAGAATTGTGTTGACTGGAGGTGCCCAAATTCAACCTGAGGATGAGCCAATGTCAAAATTGGCCAAAGAAACCTATGGTAGCGTTTGCTTTTCTGTTTGCGCTTTCCCGACTTTCGCCCTGGGCCGCTTTCCTGTGAATCGGTGGGAGCGGGGGTCGCCAGGGGGTGACCAAGCAACGGGCCCCGATAGGTAGCCGGGGGAACCTTTCAGGTTGCGAGTGCAGGGCACAAAGTTGAGTTAAGATAACGTTAGCCAGTTGTAGAAGAGCAGGCTTTCTTTCTATCTTGCATTTAACAGCTTTGAGACCCCGCATGACTACTGCGGGGTCATCATCCGCTTTCCGTCTTCAGGTTGTGATGCTGAAGAGCTGAACAGGGGCCCATCGCGGGTTCTGACGTCGTCAACAATAATTAGGTTGATCCTCCAGCATCGACTCGATTCATGCTATTTGACTTGGGACGAGAGAATCAGAATTTGCAGAGTCACGTACTATGAAGCAGGACAGTCATTTCTTAAATCTGCTGGGTCACGGTTCATCCCATCGTTGACAGCGGGCTCATGTTTACAACGACGACGGTCTTCGTTTTCATGGGCACCTCAAGCACGCTGGTGGCCTAACCATCGACCGACGAACCTTGTCCATGGGCCGATCTGCCATTGTAGCGAGAACTTGAAGGGGGCTATGCTGTAGCCCCTTCTATCAGTCTCAAATAGTGGAAAATAGTGTCCAAGTTCTCCAGTGTCGTTGACAGTGACATGAGCCTCAAGTGACATTTAACGAAGCAATGGAATAAGCCGTGTGGATGGGCGGGTCGGCTCGCTTTTGAAAAATGCATGCACCACGGCTCAGCTGCCATATGTCAGTGATGATGCAAAACAAGCAACAACAGATACCGGTACCTACCATACTCTATATATAAACTTTGGATGACACGATCCACGGTTGTCGTTCGGACGTCTCGGGGACCCTAGAGTCAGGAACATGAAGGCCGACGAAGAGTCCGAGCGGAAGGGCACACCTCCACTAGCTTCCATTCAATCGGACTTTGACCGCTTCCGGTTGTCGTCATTCCACAGCGTCCATCTCCATAGAGGCGCCATCGCAACAGCGCTTGCATTGCAAATGGCGATGGTTGCACCAATGATAGACCCTAGACATGTCATATGCCTGAGTCAACATGGGGATTGATTCTCCAAGTGCCTGATGCTAGATATCAAAAGGCAGCGGATGACAGATGTCAGACTGCCATAGAAGCCTCAGGATGAAACATGCAGGGACGGTGAAGTATCAGGCTACCGGCGAGATTGCACACACACACACACATACACGCACACAAGTTCACAGCGTCCGTCACGCTTTGTCTCTTTTCAAACACCAACCGTGACTCGCGGTGTCTCTTGACCAAGTTGACTTGTCGCTGAACCTTACTCACCCACACCCTACGTGTCCTTCGTTCTTTCTCCTCTGGTGCCAGTCACCAGTCACAACGAACCAGTCGCCACGCCGTTCGCTATCAGGCATCAAACCGAAAGATCCAGGAGAGACATCCACTCGCTCTTATCCAAACGTTTACATCGAAAACAACTGAAGGCTCAAGTTCTTGTTGCCCAAAATTGGTAACTTGAAAAAAAGGACACGGAACGGGCCTTGTCGTATCATCACCGTTCACGCATTCTCGCCAGCACGTGAAGAAGTCATATCTTTGCATGCATACGCATCATTTTCTGCTGCAGTTTTCCTTGCCTTGCAGCGTCAAGCACTCATCGACCTGAACTTTTCACCAATTACATGGTCTTTGCGTCATGTCACAAAAAATGGGTTCGGTGTCACAGTCCAAAAGACTGTTGAACTATCCAGACCCTTTGAGAGGGTAAGCTCAGCTTTCAATACTGCAGCCGTCGCTGTGATCGTCGCTGAAAATTAAGCAGACGTGCTGACTGGTATTCACAGTCCGGATGTCCCATATGTGGTGGAGAGAAAGTCCAACCCGCCCATTCGCGGCTGGATCATTTGCGCCGCTGCCTTCATGTAAGTTCTTCTTTTCAAGAGAGAGTCGCTTTATGTGCATGCTGAACCAACACCGATCATGCAGTTTGGAATATGTTCGCTTTATCAGAGAGATCATATGGCGCAACGCCGGCTTCGGCGACCTTCGCAAGATTCGCCCGTATATTGAGGACTATGAGCCATGGTTTGAGCCTCAGATCGTACCCTATCCGGATTTTGAGACTACCGATGAAGTTAAGGATGACCTTGAGGATGACGAAATCCCGGAAACTGAGGCGGCCAAGCGAGACGACCTCCGCCACAGATATCCCCAGGCAAATTATTACTCAGTGGAGGACTATCGGAAACTCTACCTCTCAGGCGCACTCACACCGTTGGACGTTGCCCAAGCTCTGCTGCCCCTGATCCGTCGCGACGTCGAGAACCCTACCGAGTACTCTTCAGCATGGTTCGACAGCAAGGTGGACAGAGTTTTGGCTGCGGCAACGGCGTCGACGCAGCGGTACAAGGAAGGACGCTCTCTTGGTCCCTTGGATGGCGTTCCTACTGGTGTCAAGGACGAGTACGACATTGACGGCTACGAAACCAACCTTGGCTCGAAAAATATCTACACGGGAACCATCCACGAGGAAGATTCCATCACGACCTGGTGTGTGCGCAAGCTGCAAGAATCCGGCGCCATCATCCTCGGCAAGCTCTCCATGCACGAATTCGGTCTCGACACCACCGGCAACAACCCGGTTCACGGTACTCCCAGAAACCCTCACAACCCCAACTACTACACAGGCGGTAGCTCCTCTGGCACCGGCTATGCCGTCAGTGCCGGTCTCATCCCTATCGGTCTCGGCAGCGACGGCGGCGGCAGCATTCGCATCCCCTCCAGTCTCTGCGGCGTGTTTGGTATCAAGCCCACCCACGGCCGTCTCTCTTTCAAGCCCGGCCAAAACCACTGCCTGACCTGCGCCTGTCTCGGTCCCATCGCTGCGGACATCAAGTCCCTCGCCACCGTCTTCCAAGTTATCTGCAAGCCTCACCCGTCCTCTCCCTTCCCGCCCTTGAAGCGCCTCAGCTTGACCGGCCCTCCCAATGGCGGTAGTCACCCCAAAGTCCTTGGTATCCCCTCCGCCTGGTTCGCTCGCGCCACGCCCGCCATTCAAACCCTCTGTAACACCATGATCCGGCGCCTCTGCTCCGACCACGGCTACACGGCCGTGGAAATAGACATCCCCTTCCTTCCCGAGGGCCAAATCGCGCACGCCATCACCGTTCTGACCGACGCCGCCACCCTCCTCCCGGAAACCAGCAACCTGACCTACGGCAACCGCATCCTTATCGCCCTTGGTACCGTCACGCCTGCCTCTGATTACATGCTAGCCATGAAGCTGCGCCGCGTCCTGATGCAGCACCTCTCCTGGCTGTGGCAGCAATACCCGGGGATGTTGATTGTCACCCCCACAACCAGCTGCGAGGGCTTGCCGATCAAGAGCAAGAGCGAGCTGAAGTGGGGCGTGAATGATGGGGATAGAACGCTGCAGAGCATGGAGTATGTTTGGCTGGCGAATTTCTGTGGACTGCCGAGTATCTCGGTGCCCGCTGGGTTTGTCAGTCCAGAGTCGGGGTTGGTGAACGATATGGACGTGCAAGGGAGAGGGGAGGTGCCCGTAGGATTGATGGCTATGGGAGAGTGGTGCGCAGAGGAGCAGTTGTTGCAGTTTGGAGCCGTGTGTGAGGAGGCGGGCGCTGATAGGAGGAGACGGCCGCCGATTTGGGTGGATGTGGTGAAGAAGGCCAAGGAGGAGGTTGTGCAGCGGGGGTAGAGGGAGGAGATGGGGGGTTGAGTTTCAAATTGGGGTGATGTCTGTTTTAGGGAGCAAAGTTTGGCCAGAGGGTCGGAGAGAGACTGTGGCATGTCGTGTAGTATCAGATACATTCACCAACAGCGGCGTGAAATAGCGAAGCAAGGAAGATGTTGACGTCTTGCATTATCGATCAGTGCAGTTTCATTCATGCCGCCCATGTTTACAATGGCAGATGTACCGACGGGATGCTGGGGATCTCAAGCTCGGTAATTACACGAGGTACATTACTACTACAGTACAGTACCACCACAAGCCTCTTCTTCAATGGAAGATAGGTACCTTACCTTCTTTACTCATATCTTCATTCAGTATACTTTAGTGACCGGTTCGGATGAATACCAGTGGGCGATTCGCGAGGGGGAAGGGACGCCCAAACACGGGGTGAGAAACTCAAAATAGGAAGGCATGATCGAATTCGCAGGTCACCTGGACCCATCACCACTTCCTGTTGTCCATCAGGGGCAGTCCCGACCAGACCTCTAAACCTTTGGATGAACCTTCCTCTTTCACATCCATTCTCCCCCCTCTGTCGTGCCCAATTTGTCGAACCCCGCATTCATGATTGAATAGGCAAATTCTCCCATATTCGTCCCTCGCATTCCTGCTCAAGTTCCGGCGTTCGTGTCTTTGTGTTTCCACGGGTATTCCATGATCTAGACACATTTTCGAGAAGTCTATAATAACCACTGCAACAAAAATTTCGTTGTCTCTCCAGTCTGCAGCACAGTACACCGAATGTGTCACGAGTCGTATCTGTATAGTTCATGTCGTCGCACCTCGGGAAATTGTCGAGCTGTGTGACATGCCGACTATCTATCTGTCTTTCTCCCATATAGGAGTTTACCTAGGTTCCGGGCCAGGAGTGCCTGACTTCTTCTGTCTTATACTGACAAACCACCAACCTTTTAGAAACAAACGAGGAACCACTGCAACATCGCCCAACGCTCTAGTATCTTCCATAGTGTTGCACTAAAGACGGGTGGGCGGGAGCACGCTGCCACGGGACGCACGTGTCTCGTCTGGGATTCGTGTCTCGGGGTCAACCGAACCTGCAGCGAGAAAACCGAAACTGAGGTTCGTGCTACCTCGAGGTAGCGAGAATACCTACCTACCTGTACGGTACCCAGAGGAGGCTACAACATGTAGTGTGTATGGGGAGTGTCCCCTTGAAATAGCAAATAAACACGCTAAAAACTGCATTGGGGAGATCAATCATCGCCTTGGCAATGGGGTGGCCTGTAGAGTGGACGGCGCTTGATTTGGGCGAAGCGCAAAGGATTCGCGCCTGGCCTCTATCTCCTTACCTGCAACTGACCCATCAACCACTAAGCACTATACCCAACAAGATTGAATGAAAGATTGGGATGCGGACGATAAAGGCTTTTCCTAGGCGCTTGTGCTCTATAAGCGGGTCGCCAGCATGAAGAAATCGAACGAGATGCAGTTGAGATGTGTTGCCGTATAGGTCACTATGGCAGTCTGTCTTACCGCGCTCGGAATCCGGGATCCTGACAAGTTGAGTTAGTTGTAGTGTAATAAATGACGTCTTATGCTTACAGAATGTCTTAGGAAAACCTCAAGAACATATCAATGAAGAACCAGACCAACATTTCGAGACTGTTTCACTTCTGAACTACCCCGGTTCTGGTACTACCTACCTACCCGACTTCCCGTCAAGGCCAGATGAAATCATCACTACGAGTGTAAGAACTCCGTTCCCAGCAGCGTACCGCTGGGTCGAACCAAGACAAAACCCCTATTATTCGGGCAAGTTGGTTGAAAATGGGCCGGACACGCTTATATGATTTAGTACTGATTTCCTTGTTTGTCAGCTTGGTATCCGGGTACCACTACTACACAAGACGACATGTCTTCCGAATTGTCCCAAACCCTTCAAGTATTGAATGGAAGGCTAGGTACGGATCCGAAAGACGTCAGCAAGATCTAATACATAATTTACTTGGCATAGCATATTTACAAGTCTCACCATAGTAAATATGCCTACGTATGGAAGTTGACCCAAGGTCTCGAGCCAACATTCAAAACCAGTAATGGACTGCCTATACTAAACCAGACCTAGTGAGTATCCGGACTGTTTATCCAACACCACGTACGGGTAGTGTGTTATGGAAGATCGCAAACCTGAACCCACAAGAGGCTGTATGTACACTAGTAGCGTACCTACAGCTACAGGGACCAGGGCCTATAGTACAACATCACTCTATCACCATGTTTATTCGCTTCAAGCTCTCTACTGACATCACGACGTGTGGCACAACGCAACGCCAAAGCAAAGCACAGCCTCTAAATTCTATTTCTATTCACCAACTTCCAAGTTGGCGGGATGGGCATTAGATATACCCAATTCTTGCAGGTTATCACTATGTATGACACTGCCATGTACGAGAAACCGTCATCGGAAAACATAGCGGGCAAACATCACGATTCGTAGCGACCGATGATATCAGTGCTAAATCCATATAAATTTGGACATGTCCTGCCAATGGTCCTGATGAAGATGGAAGTCTCAGGGTCCATAGCCATCTTCTCGTCTTTCTTTATTTTCGAATTCCTGTGTTTATTGTAATTGCTTGACTCGGTTTAAGATGATCTTCAGCAAGGCAGCTCTGGCCGCGGCGGCCATGATGGCTTCTTCAACCGTCTTCGCTAGGAGATGCGGAACACCAGGCATGACCCCCGACCAGGTGACCAGCTTTAACACGCTGGCCACCAAAGCCATGACCAAACTCACTGCGGTAAAGGCAAACTTCCAAAAGGCAGAACTCCAAGATGTGGAGGAGAAGGTGATCAAAGTCTATGTTCACGTCTTGGCGAATGGTACCAAGGTGGAAGATGGGTATCTTGATGTTAGTTTACCTACCACACTCACATTCCCCCCCCCCC